>NW_024962334.1:21487665-21501394 GCF_019238085.1 Lagopus leucura
GGCGGCGGCGGCGAGCCCGGCACAGGTAGGGCGCAGGGAGGCGGCGGGGCGGGCGCGGAGCGCCGCATCTCAGGGGCAGCGCCGGCCGCGCCCCCGCGCCCCGCCGAAGGCGGCTCCCTCCCGCCGGCGGCGGTGGCGCCGGGGCCCCGGGCGTACGCGGAGAGCGGTCGCCTCCATCTGCCTCCAGCCCGGCGCGCAAGGGGCGCCCGGCCGCCCGCTCCGTCCGGCCGCGGGGAGGAGGCACCGGGCACCGCGCGGGGCCGAGCGGCGGGAGCGCAGCCGCCCTCCCCGCACCTCCCTCAAGGAAACGCCCGCCCCCCGCCCGCCCCCGCCGCGCACCCCCTGCCAGGTGGCCGCCGCCCGCCGCCGTCTCCTGCCCCGGCCGGAGCCGCCGTCAGCACCCGCCGCTGGGCGGGGGAGCAGCGGGCGCGGTGCCGTTCTGCCGCAGCCCGGGGCGCCGTCGGTGCGCGTCGAGCGCGCGGGTCCCCCCCGTTGCTAGGAGACGGCAGCGGGGCAGGTTCGGAGTGGGGGCGGGCGGAGGCGGGGCGCTGAAGTCACTGCGTCCGCGTCGCTTTGTTCGGTCGCGGCCCCGTCGTTCGTAGCCGCCCCGCGCCGCGGGGAGGCGGGCGCAGGCCGGGAGTGGGGAGTTGCGCTCCTGCCGGAGCGCGCCGGCGGCGGGCAGCCCTCACCCACGCCTCGGGAGCGGCCCCGAGGCCTCTTTTCTGTCGCTCCTCTCGTCCTCCCCGAGTTCTGCTCGGAGTTTCCGCCCCGTAGGGCGAAGTGGGAGTAACGCAAAGCTTAAGCGGTGCGGAAAGTACCTCGCCGTGTGCGGGTCAGGAAAGCCCCGCCTGGCCTAGGTGCGAGCGTCCCGCCCGGCCCGGGCACCTCGCGGCCGTCCTCCCTGTCCGCAGTGACATCGAGTTGCTCTCTGGGCTCCGCTGAGGGCGGTGTGCAGGCAGGTGGCTCTGTGCCACCTCTGTCACCCCTCGGGTTACTGGCCCCGAGTGCAGAGCCAGCCATAGCCATCGCTGTGGCCTCGCTTAATTTGTGGTGCTTCTGAAGAGATGTCAGAGTGCGTGCAGTGCCTACGTAGTATCCGGGGGCAGCATCCAGGGTACAATGTTAATAAATCATTCACATGCAGCCGTGCAGCTTTACAGTCCTTACAAACGAAAGACCATCACAGTGTTTTGAGGCTCAGTGCTAAGCCTCACGGTACTAAAGATAAAGGCAGTTTATCACTGGCCAAATGTCAGAAAGTGAAGGTGCGCTGAGTTTCTTTGAGATCTCTGAGGAAGAGATGGCAGAGGCGCAGTCCTATGGTCCCACTCCTGGTGTTTTTAAACAGTTTCATTCTTCTGCCTCATTTTGGAGAAATCCTTAATTTTAGACATTAATCTGGAATGCCACTGTTCAAGTTGCCCTTGCCCCACTGGGGTTATGGTATCTGAGAAAACAAAAAAAAACAAAAACAAACACGCACAGGGATGGTCGCATAACTTCAAACCTGGTAGCACTCCTGATCTAAAAGCTCTGTGATTTCCAAGATCACAATTTAACACTATTTGGCGATGAGCAATTTGTCCCATGAGGTGCTGTTCTTTGAAATGAGGTACATTTGTGACAAGCAAACTAAACTCAATTTATTTCTATTCAGCAGTATGCTATCTAAATTCCATCTTAACATGTTGAAAATTCATGTTGATTCAAATGCATCTGGAAAGGAACCAATACAAGACAGAGAAATTCAAGGAAGGATCTTAAAAATCCAAGCAGAAGCAAAAGTTGCAGAAAGAAACCTTAGGGATTTTTGCTTGCAGAGGCTAAATGGTGTTGATAGGAGGAAGAATACACTTAATACTCCATGTGGATATATTCTGTATGAACCGCTTTGTCAGTCCAGCATTAAAATTACTAGCAAGTGGCTCTATCATCCACAGCAGGAGTTATCTTGTGAACTTACAGGGATAAGTCATTCATACTGGTAGGAGATTGAGTCCTTACTGCTCCTCCTGAAAATAATTCTTTTTGTCATTCTGACACAGATAGACAACACCAACACCTACAGTGTAACATGGGGGATGGTTGGGGGGAGGAGGGAGGGAAGGATGATTTTAATATAAAATATGAGAATAATATGACCAAAATTTACACGTACTCAAAGTGAAACACCAAGAACAGAACAAAAAGAGCAAGTTGATATGAAATGAGAACTATTCACCCTAAATCACCAGTACCAGCTGTGAAAAAGGAGCCAGGTGTTTAAAAAGCCAGTAGCTGAGGCCTGCACCAGCAGAGGCCACTGTAACTGCTCCAAGTATTCTCCAGGTTTGTGTAAAATGTGGCTTTCCCTCTTTGCCCTCATTCCTCCCATAGGGGAAGCCAGAGACTTAAAAAATGTGTATTCTGGAACAGTGGTGTCTTTAAATACACTGCTGTTTAAGTACTGTTTGTAATGCAGCAATACAGACTACATCTCAGAGTGCATTATGCAGTAGATTTGGATAGTAATTCAAGTTTTACATATGAAGAAATTGAATCATCTGATGTCACATGAGAGACTTGGAACAAGGAGCTTACTAAGGTCACTGGAACTGGATGCAGGTGTCAGTCTGCTGTGCTATCCACAGGGCCGTGAATGCTTGAAGTACTGTGGTCGAAGAACCTCCCTCTTGGATACACTTAAAATTCAGCTGACCACCTCCCTGAACATCTTGTTCTAATTGGTTTGACTTTGAACAGAGTGTGGGGGCTTTTTCCAAACTGATATTTTATGAATTTTTATGGTGAAAAATGTGTGACTCTTTGCTCTTACATTGTCCACATGCTGAAGTTCTTAAAGTGTTACAATAATGCTTTCTTTAAGGTACTTTGCTTTCTTTAAAAAAGAGAAAAAAAAAAAAAAAAAGGAAAAAAATGGTCAATCACAACATTGGCCAATCACCTCTCTTTTCAGGAAATGATTTTGGAAATATTTCATCTACAGTGAATCTTCATTATAGCCAGTCAGAAAACCCGAGGCATTTCTCACAAAAAAAACATGTTCCTTTTTTGGTTAAATAATTTCAACCATCTTTGATGTGCCATTTCCTGGAGGGGAATTCAAACCAAGACTGCAAAGGGAAGAGAAGGGGTGTTTTACAATTTACCATATCTTTTTTTTCTTTTTAATGAAAAATGCATTACTTGTTTATTGATCACATGATTGATCACACTGTCATGGCATCTTCAGCACTTCCAAAATTCCCATAGAAAGCAAGTTTGTCTACTTAAATTGTTTGCACTTTCCTCTAAGTTTTCTGTTGGTTTTTTTTTTTTTCACATTCCTCTGGGACCTGACTTTTAATTATTATTTTTTTAGTTATTAATTTGAAATCTTGCTGGAGGGCAGTATTGGTTTTGAATTTTTACTTGTTACCACTTAATGTGCCAATTCTAGGGTTTTTCTTGCTATATACCCAAATAATCACATTCTTGTCTGTTAGATATATTTGCTATAGTTTGGATTTGTTTTGTTTTACACAATATTTAAATCTAAGCTGCATTTGCTTCATATAAAGAGGTCAGTGTATTTTTTCAAATCTTCCATAAACCATCAGTTTAAAATGATGGAGGAATTCAAATTCAATTACTGTTCCCAAGAAACTGACTACCAAAGGCCTCTTTTCCGGCAATGTGGGCCACAAGCAATGTATCTATGCTTTTATTATATTCAATATAATTCTATATACATTTCCAACTGCCCTATACAATACACAATTATATTTTTCAAGAGAATGTACATCATATTAATTTGGCAAAGCTGTAATTCATGTCCATATAAGAAGAAAAATCTGTGCCTATTTTTTTTATTTTCTAGACTTAGTTCTCTTAGTGTTAAAACCGGTAATGTTATCTTTCAAAATAAAATACCTAGCCCCCAATGTTGTATTTTTCAGTCTACTTTTTGTTGGTATCTACCTTATTTGCCTGTCCATACTACTGAACTTCCTGATGCATGTGTGACAAGGCAAAAAAAGTTCAGTTATAAAGAAGAACAGTAGTCTAAGAAGGCCAGTGCTCTAATATTTATAGTGCATCTTGAACTTTCCATTGATTTCACATGGATGGTTCATGTGGACTTACAAATCTTGGTTGGGTTTGCACCTTCATTGATTTCAATACACTTGAATGAGATGATCTAGCAACATTCAAAGCATTACCTTTTTAAATTTAACTCCTTGACAGTAACATTTTGGGCAACATTGTACACTGGGAGGTGGGATAAGCGTCTTCAGTTTTCCATACATCCCATTCTAATTTCATTTGTGCATAGTGTGTCTAACTTTTGTTCTTAATTGCTGTTTGCATGCCAGGGTTTAACTATAAGATGAAACTTTTTCTGGTCTGTATGTGCAAGCAGTATTCCCTCCCTTCTGCTTTTCTATACACAATTACTTGAAAAACCAGTTACATTTCCCTTCCTTTCTTATATAACCAATAAAATTATAATATTTGTGTATTAAAAATACATTATGTAATACTCCAGAAATCCCAGATACTGATCCTGTGTGCTTCTGTGCTTGCCAGAAGCTTCTGAAGCAAGTGTGTGTAATAATACAATAAACCAAGATATTTCACACCACTGTGGGGAAAAAAATATTGCTGTGCAGATGGATTCTCAGTCAAAGTGGTCAGCACACAATTATGATCTCGCCTTACACTGCACAACACAGAGACAGCAGTAACACCTCGGGTGGGGAGGTCTCAGTCTGTTTAGGGTTTGCTGGGTCAAAAACAGCACTTTCATCTCTACACAGACACTTGTTTTCTAGGACATCTGTAGTTCAGAGAACTGATCCTTAAGTAAGCATTCAGGAGATCTCAGTGAAGATGCCCTTGTCCTCTGTTTAAGAAAGAGTAGGAAGATTTCACTAGAAACAAGCAAAAATAAATAATTCTAACAAAGACACTAAGAAACATAAAAGTGTGCATTGTAATCAGTGCTCAAAGCTTAGGACTGTTTATGGAAATCCTTTAATAATCTCTTTCTGGAAGTATTTATTTTTTAAAAAAGCAGTATATTCAGTTGGACAGATGTATTCTGAAACAAGAACATTTTAATTGTTGTCACATGCAGAGTTTTAAAGAACACTCACACTAAGATGTTCTGGTACTTCCACTCTGCTTTTTCATGTGACGGAACTGGTATTTCAGATAGAAGTATTTTCTTCCTTTTAACAAGGATACATGTGGTGTGATTTGAGGGCCTTCTGACTGCAGATGGAATAGGTCCCTTGTGGCCTATTGTAAAAATATAAAATTTACCTGGGGTTCTTCTAAATGCTGTCATGAATATTTTCCTGATACCACATCACAGATTTACAGACATTGCAACTTCGTTTCTGGATGGAATGGGACACAAGGTCATTAAGTGTGGTAAGTTGTTTCATTAACTTCATTTAAACTGGACTTTTACCTGAAGGACAGAAGACCAGCCCCCACGATAATGATCTGTGTGCCATTTTCCTGTTTTCATTCTCTGATTAACAGAAAGTTAAAAACACAGAGTTTTATTTAGTTTTATATCCACAGAGGACTGTAACCCAACCCAAAACAACCAATGGAACTATTATTTTAACTATATGTTTTTCCAGCTCTGTAGAGGATGGGCGATGGACAGGTTTCCTCTTGCTCAGCGTAGGTGTAAGTCCATGGGTGCTAAGGCAGCTGAACACTGAAAATATACTTGAGCTGCTCTGAAAGTAATGCCCCCTATTTATTTCCATGGAAACTACGACAGATACAAAGAGCACGATAGCACTATTCGATAGGGCAAGTTCTCACATACAAAACACGTTTTTCAGCATAGTCACCACCATTAGCTGTGTGTTTTTGCCTGTGATGAACAAGAGCCTGCATGCTGTGCTTAGGAAAGTCTGCATAGACATCTGAAACATGGTTTATCTTTCATGTCGCTTTGCCTCTGCTGAAATGCACCCACTCACCACCCGACTGCTCTGAAATCCACTGTTTGGTCTCCACAAATGTTCTGCAAGAGTCAGTGAAGGGCAGTGGGTGCCATTTTTTCCACATGGATGAATTCAGTTCCACACCTTTGCTTCATCCACACTTCCAAATAAGATGCCATTTTGTCAGACTGCCCCTCT
Organism: Lagopus leucura; assembly: GCF_019238085.1. NCBI lineage: Eukaryota > Metazoa > Chordata > Aves > Galliformes > Phasianidae > Lagopus > Lagopus leucura. Next base: position 21,493,815 of record NW_024962334.1, read on the forward strand.
GCTGCCATCTATCACACAGCAGCAATGTGTAGTGGAATACTGTTGGGAAGGTTCAACCTGTGTGTCGTCTTGATGCCTCTAATGTCATGGGCCAACGTAACAAAATAGGAGGCATTACTTTCAGAGAAGCCCTCACACATTTCAAAGGCCAGTTTGTGATGTAAATAAATAGTATTTTCATTTTGACAAAGATGTAACAGGCAGTGTGAATTTCAGCAACCAGATTTTCTATCAGATTTTTGAAAAATATTACACGTTGAAACTATCCACATTACTCTGATACTCCATACATTTTTCTTTCTTTTACCTCCACCTTTTACCTTGCACTCTTTCTCTCTGGTACTTTAAAGAGGTATGCAGTCTCCAGTTGCTGCTGACGACCAATAAGTTGCCAGTCAAGTGACTGTGTTACAACTCAGCTTTTTTAAAATTTTTCTTCTTCCTCAATTTTTTTTTTTTTTTTTTTTTTTTTTTTTTTTTTTTTCACATTGAGGTCTATTACTCCTATTTTGCCCTAATCCTCATCTGTTAAAATTATTTTAACTCTTCCTTCTGTTGATTGTTTCCTTTTCAATCACATGAGGTAGACCTCCAGATGCTTTGCAGGCCCCCTTGCTTTCCCCATCTCCCCCCGTCTGCTTTTCTCACTTCCCCAGTGAGCTCCAAGGTCCTGATTCCTGATGCAGCTATCTCAAGCAGTGCTGCAAGTTTCTCCCTCACCTTTTTTGCACTATGATTTCATTCTTTTTCTGTCCTCAGGCTTTAAGATATTGGGTTACCAGAGGGGGAGATGAAATATTCTGTAATAACACAGAAGGCTGGACAAAATTTTGGAAAGTTTTCAGAGAAAATTTCCAGATAAGCACCATTAGCTCACTTGTATTTCCCAGAGGTTTCCTATGTAATATTTTACAAGGAACTGGTAGAAAGAAAAAGGTAAGATATTGTGGTAAAATAGCAGGAAATATTTTGTTTTATTTCTCAAAGATCAAATTCCCTGTGAGAATCTATTGAGGAAATTAAGTGTTAGAGGCTGAAAGTAAAAGTTAAGTTGTGGTTTAGAAACAGAACTAGCATTATTAAACAGAAAATTAATGTTCATTTTTAGCGCAGTGTATCCTTTATAGATCAGACTCAAAAGTATCCTAGTTACAATGCATAAATTTGTGACTAGGAGATTGGTGACTACAAATCATTTCTCCTGTCCATAGCTAAGCTGCTAAATCTGGTGCACTGAGCAGTGGCCAATGAATGGAAAAATCCCAAAGGCAAGTTGTGTGTGCGTGGCAGAGGGGGAAGTGGGAGGGGTGGGGAACAGGAATGGGGAGGGTGTGTTTTTCCAGAATTATCAACGGGTTTCAGCGTCTCTGATAGGATTTTGTCTGTTCTTGTCTTTAGTCTTGAAATGTGGTGAGCACATTACAGCCAGGATGCTCTCTGTGAGATATTTTTCAGGGTATCTCTTCTCTCACCAAACCCCTGCTTAAGACTTGCTGCTACCATGACAACCAAAGTAAATCAAGAAATGCTTACTGGCCAAGCTGAGAAAGGATGGGGGCAGATGGGGGAGCATTTAGAAAACAAACAGCAACAACAATAAAAGAAAAGAAAAATAATATTTACTGATTTTTGTGATTATTTCAAATATGTGTCTGTATACATATCTCCTCCCTTCTCATATCCTGCTTATCTTTAGATTGTTATCACTTTGATATTGTAAAATGTAAGCTTAGGCAGTACCTCACACAATATATCCCTACTTCTGAAAGTATCCATAACTATAAATCTTCCCTTGTCTGATTTCAGGATCCAGAAGAGCTGGAATTATTGGTTTTATTGTTCTTTTTTTTTTTTTTTTTCTTCATGCTGTAATGAAACTAAGATTCATTTCAAATAATATATAATTAACTTGTGGAATTCGTTGGCTGAAGATAAGAACTTAAGATTTAAAAATAGATTAGATATTTATATGAGCTTTATGTGCCTTTACAATAGCCAGGATAAAAGTTCTTAAAGAAAAAAGCTTTAATAATTTAGAACAAAAACCAACTGCTCTCTGGGCCTGCAGAGCAAATTTCCCTGCTGTCATGTAGTGATGTAGTTCTTTTAACTTGATTTCTGCCCTTGCTGGAGCATGTGAGTTATGGAGTCTCCCTCCTTGGAGATCTTCAAAAGCTGCCTGGATGTGTGCCTGGGCACTCTGCTCTGGGTGCCCCTGCTGGCGTGGGGGTTGGATCAGATGGACTCAGAGAGCTCTGCCCACCTCAGCCATTCTTTTATTCTGTGACTCTGTGGTCTCGTACCAACCATTACTAAAACCAGGAAAAAGTGTGAAAGGGATAATGGGATTCACATGTTGTTAAGGGTCCGATGCCACTTTGTTTAGACAAGAACTTCCAGGCATAGTTCAGTCAGTCTAAGCACACTTCATTAGTTCAACAATATTTAAAGAATCAGTATAAGTTGAGGACCAAAATTAAAGACAGGCTGGTAGCATATAGTTGGCTGGAGCACACAGGTACCTTAGAATTTGACCAGACCTTATCATTATCTCAAATAGAGATACTTTACATGATTAACTTACAGCCAAAACTAGTAATTTATTCCTTTAGAATATAGTTAATGTGTTACTTTCCCAAACAGAACTTGTGCAGCATGATATGCTAATGAACACTGGAAGATAAGAGGAAATAAAGGTTGCAAAATAATTTAGTAAGCCTTAATTATATTTGATGAAAAATGTTTCTGATTAGGCTTTTTTATGGCAGTGTTTTCCAACTCTTGTGGTCTTTAATTCAAGACTGTGGTTGCATAAGAGACTGGCTACAGATCAAGCGGAAGTGTTAAGATTAATGGAGAAATTGTGTGGTGAAATTGTATGCCCTATTTAATGTAGGAGGTCAGAAACAATAATCACTATAATTCTTTCTTAGTTTAAATTCTATCAACCTCCTAAATACCTACTCTTCTCAGGCAATTCATTCTGCTATAAATATCCCCTAAATGCTAGTGAGGTACAGTGAATCCCACAGCTGTTCCAGTAACTCTTGAGTCTGGATGAATGATACACAAAATTTTAGGGGTAAAATATGCTTTTGCAGAGGATGGAAGCTAATGTAATAGAGCAAAGTTGTGACATGGACCTGGAAGAAAATGGAATTCAGATTATTAGTTCGAAGTAGATGTGTCCTGGCTACCTCTCAAACAAGCATGAATTGCACAAAAAAAAATGAAACTAAAATTTCACCACACTAAACAGAAAAGTACATGTGTAAAACACAAGTGAAAAAGAAGAGCCAGCACTGTAAGCAGTTCAAGTACCAGTGACGTGTTACTTAGGCCCAACTGTCATAATAATAAATGCCATAGGATGTCATGATCTCCCAAGATGTGATCAAGGCAATAAGCTGAAATATATGTGTATGATATGGAAGGCAAAGACACATGGACCACTCAAAGGGACAGAAGAGAGTAACTAGATCATTTGCTCTGAGCTGTTAACTGTCTCCTGAGAAACATTACAAATACGCTATGAACACAGTTCAAAAATGCAGAGTTATGAGTTTACTGATGACTTGTGTGTTTTCATTTTTACAATGGGGCCAAAATTATGCTGTCACTAAGCTTATTCCCATGTGTGGGTGGAAACCACTAGTTCTCTGTAGACTCTTGGTTTATTTTTCAGTGCAGCCTTGTCAACTGGTCAGTCCACTTCTCTATAAGAACATGGGAGGTGTCACTTCTGTAGGAGGAGGGAGGAAAATGAAAATAAAGCAGAACACAGAAAGCCAAGATGAAGATGGATATTTGAATCAGAATTAAGCTTTAGGACCAAAATAGCAGAAATCTGTTATTTGCTGCGTGGAAAAATATGACTACATTTCTTGTCTTGAAATACTTCTTACTGCTTTTGTTCTAAGTTTTGCTGTTTGTGCTCTGAGATACAAGATACACAGAATGAGAAATGATAAAGCTATGCCTACCATTCTCCTCTAAAAAGATGCTTTAGTTGCTTCTGGAAGTGTGCATGGCCACATCCCTTCAGAATCCTCCTGTTCGGATCCTTACACTGTATTTATTCAACAGCCTACCAAAAATTATTGACAGGGTTCTACTTATACCAGGAACAAAACATAGTGTTCACTGGGTAATGCTATGATTCTGGATATAGATACATATTAGACAAAGGTTTCCTAATGCATGCTCATGAAATTGATGCTTTATTGAAATGGAACTTTTAATAACATTCAAACAGCAGTGAAAGGTGTCAGTATTGCCCACTCAGTACCAACACTGTGAATGAGAAACAATGACATAAAGTGATTTGATGGAAATTATAGGTAGATACATCCTGAAGGGCTGGGGCAGAATTCTGCAGAAAGGAATCTGTGGCCAGGGTTTTCTCCATCTGAGCTTCTGATATCTTCAAGTACTTTGTATTTCTAAACAGTGCCTGGAGAGTAGAATCCAGGGCACAAGACCTACATGTCTGCATGTTGCCTCCATTGTGTTATCCAAATGCTGGCTGGGAACACCACACAGTTTTGCTTTGGAGACATCCATTGCTCAGTTCAGTAGTTTATGTTTCTTTGTTGTTAGTGGTGTTTTTGTTTCTGTACTGTCTTTCATTCTAGATTTCTTCTCTGAAACCAAGTAACATTTACTATTTTTTTCCTAATCTTTAATTTGGCTTCCATATCAAATCATATGCAAGAAATTATTCTTTCTGGAGTGCTGCTGAACTAACTTTTTGTGTTTGCTTGCTTTGGTTTGGTTTGCTGTTTTTGTTGTTATTGTTTTCCCCTTTAATCTTTTTCAGCAATAGTGACTATAGGGGCTGCCTGTAATGTTAGTAGGCAAGTTTCTCCATTCCAAACAGGCAACTGCAGCCTGATGGTATTCCTCTAGAGGAGTACACGAAACCTTTAGGTGGCAGCCAAGAGCTACGATTTCAATCCCTAGATTTATTAGCTCTGTGGTTCATGGACTGCTGCAGGTGGCAAATAGGGTATCTAAAAGCATAAATTTCTAATCAATCAAAAAGCAGAGTGGGAGACATTTCATCTAGGTGATTTTTTTTTTATTTTTTATTTATTTTTTCAATCTGTCTATATCTGGAAACATGGGAGTGCATCTGAAAACACTCTCTGTGACCTGTTGCCCTTCTGCTATCCTCTTTCACATTTAAAGTAGTCTCAAAAGCACATCATAAAGCCTAACATCTTACTCCTAATGGCAAATCATTGTAAAAATGGCATTATTTCTCTCCCAGGCTCAGGAAAACCTCTGCAACTCTCACAGGTGATGTGAGATATGTCTCCAAAGGTGGCTTTTCAAAATGTATCTTCAGGAACAACAGCTTCAGGATTACTATCTCAGTCTTTCCCTTGTCACTGTAATGTAAAGCTTTGTGAAAGTTGTTTGGCTTTTTTTCCATAAAGTGGGCATACAGTATATAATTAGGGTATGATATATTATATATTATATATAATTATTGGGGTATGATATATTATATATATATTATTAGAGTATGATACTAAGGTGTCTAGTGATGTGAGGATGTTTTTTTAATGAAGATATAATTCTTTTGAAAGAAGCTGTGGATTCAAGAGATATTTTATTAGAGAAGAAAATGCATCCTCGTTTTTACAAGTAATTGCACAAATATGTTTCTTTATATGAACTTTCTTTTTTACGCTTCTATCATTTTTTATTATAATTTTTTTTAATTTAAGAAAACGTGGTTGTGTTTCCATTGTGTGTGACAGGAGTTAAAAACCAGAAAATCTTATCTGTTATCTGTTTATTTAACCAATTCTAAAATTCTTCTTTACGTAATTAATGATCTCATGCAGCTACAAATCATACTGTTTACCTATATAGTTTAATGCAGTATGCATCTTCTCACCAGCCCACAAATAGGGTAAAGTACTCCACACTGCAGCACCAGAAACCTGTATGTGTGTTGCACAAACATCCAAATTCATCAGTGAGACAAGTAATTGTGCACACTAATTCTGGACCAGACATTAAAAATCAAGGAGTTTAACTTAAATGAATAATAATTCAGTGACAAACAAGGTCAGCATACATAGAATCATAGAATAGCTTATGTTGGAAATGGCCCCAAAGATCATCCAGTTCCAACCCCTTGCTGTAAGCTGTAACCATCCACTAGATGAGGCTGCCCAGGGCCCAACCCAACCTGTCCTTGATGGGTCATCCACAACTTCTCTGAGCAACCTGTGCTAGTGACTCATCACCTTCTGAGTAAACCCAACGTTTAAGTTAAATCTTCCTCCTTTTAGATTAAAGCTACTTCCCCTTGTCCTATCACTATCAAACCACGGAAAAAGACGATCTACCTCCTCCTTATAAACTCTCCTCAGGTACTAGTAGGCTGTAAGGAGGTCTCCCTGCAGCCTTCCTTTTGCCAAACAAAGCAAAAGCCCAACTCCTTCAATATTTCTTCATAGGAGAGGTGCTCCAGCCCCCTGATCATCTGTGTCCCTCTTTTGGACCTACTCCAAAAGCTCTGCATCTTTCCTGAGCTGAGGACTTCAGGCCTGGATGCAATACTCCAGATGGCGCATTACAAGGGCAGAGAAGAGGAGAACAATCACCTCCCCCTTCCTGCTGGCCACTTCACTTTTGGTTACAGTTGGCAGCTTATAGGAACACGCTGTTGGCTCATGTTCAGCTTTTCATCCATCAGGACCTTCAAGCCTTTCTTGTCAGGACTGTTCTCATGAGTTTTTTTTTGCAGTCTGTACACATATCTGGGATTGTTCTGACCCAAGAGCAACACCCTGCTCTTAGCCTTATTGAATCTCATTAGGTTCTCAAGTGCCCACTTTTCAAGTCTATCCAGGTCCCTCTGGATGGCATCCTTTCTTTCTTCTGTGTCAACTGCACCTCTCAGCTTGGTGTTGTCAGCAGATTTGCTGAGTGCACTCAATCCTGCTGTGTATTTCATCAGCAAAGATGTTGTAAAGCACTGGTTCCAATATGGGCCCCTGAGGAAGACCACTTGTGACTGGCCTCCAACTGGGACTTCCAGCTGCTGACCACAACTCTCTAGCTATGACCATCCAACTGATTCTTTATCCACTGAATACTCTAATTTTCAAATCCATGTTTTTCTAATTTAGATATAAGACACATCTCTGCACACCCACAGACCATTCCTATATTCTTCCTATGCCATTCATCCCTGCTTCCACTGCCCATGTATTTCCTTCATATCCCTCATTTTGACCAACAGATCTTTGCTCTTGTGGGTTTTCTGCCTCCTCTATTTGTATTATGCTGGGGGATGGAGAGCTCTTGTGCTCTCAGAAAGGTGTCCTCACAGAGCAGCCAGCTCTGTTCTGTTTCTGTGTCCCTTAGGGCAGTTTCTCAGGGGAATAAAGATTTGTGTTAGAAAATGAATATTTCCTTTAAACGGCCTGTAAATGTACATGGTCTGATTGAGTATGTGGTAATTTATTATGTAGGTAAGAAGATTTGATTCTTTTCCCCTCCCCATCATTATTCCTTCCTTCCTTCCTTCCTTCCTTCCTTCCTTCCTTCCTTCCTTC
>NW_024962334.1:21501494-21534509 GCF_019238085.1 Lagopus leucura
TTCCTTCCTTCCTTCCTTCCTTCCTTCCTTCCTTCCTTCCTTCCTTCGTACAAGCAAGGTTCTCTCCCGAAGAATCCGGGCTGAGTAGAATCCGAAGAACCTCTGATTGAAAGCAAGGAGATGTGAGCCTGTCTACTCCCACCTATGGAAAGGTGCCTTCCTTTTACTGTCAGTGTTGTTATTCACTGCAAGAGCCTGCTAGGCTCCTGTTGCACAAACAGGTCAGGCATCAGGCTTTACAAATTCTTTGATCTTTAATTGTTCACTCCTATTATCTGGCCAGAACACCCTCTCATTTATTTGTTCTGTCTTTTCGTTGCATTTGCCTCCAAAAAACAAAGAATAGGGCATCTAGTTCATGTGAATGACCCTATTTAGGAAATAATGGTCTGAGCTGTTGTGGAATGCAGCCAGAATACTATAAGAAATATTCTTGTTCATTCAAAAGGTATCTGTAGATGTTTACACGGGAAGAAAAGGTAAAGACAAAAGTCTTTCATCAAAAAAGCACCCATTCCTCTTGTGTATATATTCTCAATTATCTACTATTTGTTAGTTCGTTTAATAAAGCACTGGAGAATGACTTATCAGAAGTAGACTTACTAAATGGTTCACTTACCTTTTCCTTAATTTTTTTTATTACTGCATAAACAGTCTTCAATTTATATATGTCCATCCAACTCCTATTCAGCTGTCCTTTTTTTTCTGCAGTATAATTTATTTGACGGCTTTACCTCATAACAATGATGCTGCAGGTAGCAGTGACCAGACAGGCATTTATGCTTTGTCTTGTGATGCACCAAAGTCTTTTATGATACATTTCCATACTAAGGAAATGTTTGTGACGTAGGTACAGCTTTAAATTACTTGTTTGGCAAACAGGTTAGAAATAATCTCACAAACTGCTAGAAATGAGGAGTTTATTGCAACACGAGGTAAGAGAGTAAGTGTCCAGGATGGTGAAGAACGAATTATGCATTAGCTCACATCAATAATAATAGCAGGTGTGAGTAATTGCACTTTAGTAAAACTGTATTTGAAAGCAGTTAATTTGTAGTTTCTTAGCAACTGCTGCAGACAGCCACGTTTTAAGCGGTCAAAGCTTTCAAACTCAGTAACACCCATAGCCTGTTACACAATAGCATTGAAAGGACAGAAACAATACAGCAAAAGTGTTTCTACTCTCTAAACAGAAACATAGCAGAAGGCCAGAGCAGCAGAGAAAATGATTAAATAGAAAAAATGCAGAAATTACATTTAGATTTCAAGATAAGCCTTTTTAGGAAGAATTAGGAGGAAATGCTACTGAGAAAGGCAGGACCTATGGTCTACTCAATAAGGGGCAGATTTTAGGGAATGTTGTCAGATCCCTAATTTTTTTTTTTGTCAGTAACTCCATTATTTCATTAGCATGCTTTTTTTGTTTGTTTTGTTTTGTTTTGTTTTGTTTGTTTTTTCTTTTTTTTTAATGGTTTCATGCATTTGTTTTCCTGCAATCTATGTACACATTTGAAAGTGCATGTAAATGATTTTATTTTAGGGGAATGAATGTATCTATGAAATGTAAATATGAGTACTGTTCATCTGAACACACTGTTAACAAGGTGGCTTGGGGTGTTGTGTAAGAATATTTCATGGAAGCATGCTATGCTGAAGGTGACCAAGAAGAGGTGAAGGAGAATGAGTCTGAAAATTTGTCTTTTTTGGCTAGCTGATGCAAATTTCCATTTGTCTGATTTATTCTGTAGTGTCAGACTTGTCTTATATTTCTTATGAATGTGCCACAGAAAGTGTTACTTCTGACTGTTAATACCATTCCTTATTTAGTTAGGTTCTATCCTAGCAGCTGATAATTCATTGTCAGTAGAGCCAGGAGAAAGTTCTTAACTAGTATTATTTTTCTTCTTTTGAAATCATGACATTTTCTAGAAAACGTGTAGGCTTATTATCCCGGGTAAAGCTCTCCAACTCAAGATGGAAACGCAAATGTGTTGGCTAAGGTACTCACTGAATTAACAAACACCAAATTCCGGGCAAATGCCCTAACTTGCTATTTTGGTGAGTGGGAATGTCAACCTGCTTGTTACATGAATCCTATGGTACATCGTGCCCTTATTCCAGTACTGTAAGTGTTCTTTCTTTTTTAAAGTAGATTCTATGTATGTTCTTTGAAACAGTGAAAGTGCCTTCTATAGGTGTTAAAACACCTTACACATTTCCATATTTTCTTGCAAGTACAAATTGTAATTCAATGGCCTGGCTTTCATTACCACAGATAAATAATGTATGTGAAAAGAAAAAGATTGTTCTAACACGACATGCTACTGAGACCACCTTTCTTCACACTCTGGGTTGCAACAAAACACTTCCTTGCCACTCCACTCCCCCACCCCCCCCACCCCCCCCACCCCCTGACGACATTGTAGGTGCCCCAGTACAACAGGTACCAGGCTCTGGATGTGGAATGCCCATCTGTGGGTGATAACAGCCCATTCACACTACAGGAAGCATGAAAACCAAAGTCAGAATAACCTTCCCTCAGTATCAAGGTTACCTCCTCAAAGAAGAAGAGATGGGTTTTAGTTGCAGGTGACTCCTCCCTGCAGAGAACTGAACACCTCACATGCTGGGTACATGCTGGGCAGACCATCTTCATAGAGGTTTGCTGCCTCCCTGGGGCTTGGGTGAAGGATGTCACCAGGAAACTAGCCTGATATGGCCAACAGGCCATTATCTCTTGCTGCTTTTCCATGTGGGGGGTGATGAAGCAGCTACATATAGTTTAAAGGCCATCAAAAGTCAAATTTGTCCCTTCCAAATCAAATGATTCCATGCTTCTCCTGGAGAAAGGATAGGAACAGGACCAATATCTGGCTCTCACCCACTACTGTGTAGGACAGTGCTGTGCTTCTTTACAATGACATGAGGTTACACCAAATATATGCAGTACCAAAGACTAATGAGAGTTATATCATTTATTGTATTCAGTTCATTAGCTGCTGTATCTGGTCAGAAGTTTGCTTTTACCCTATGTATCCTCATACAACCTCTACTATGACATAGATTCCAATTTAACCAAAGCTAAGAGGCATTCAGTTGTTATGTGATCCAAAATACATTCAGTATTCCCAGGGGCTCACTCTAATATCTCCACATATTTAGAAACAGTCCTTGGATTTGAAGAGAGGAACTTATTTATCCATGACTGTATGATATTAAATGGTGAGTAAATATTCCTTTGTAGGGAAACAACTGTTTACCTCTTTAATTACTGTCACTGAATTATCTATTCATCTGCTTTTTCAAAGCTGCATGTGAGATTTGCTGATCAAATTTTCTGCCCTTGAAATGAGTTTGATATTAATTTTTCCTTTTCCCATTTCAGTGTTTTATCCCCAACTTAATTGTTAATTCTATTTCTTCATGTGGTACAAAAATACCTTTTGGTACTTCACAGTTCTGTTTAAGATATATTCCCAAGAGTTGATGAATGTCCATGATTTCCACTGTGGGATGGTACACAGATGTTACAGTGAAGGGTATATTTATTACTTTGAATTTCAGGACAGAAAAAAAACCTAAAATTGTATGAAATTGAGTAAAATTTCAAGATATCTTCAATATCTTTAAATCTGATGAATGTGCTCTTTTTTTTTTTTTTTCTTTTTTTCTTTTTTTCTTTTTTTTCCCTGCAGGTTTTCATGGATTTTTCAAGCAGAAGTACTGAACAGCAAATACTAATAGAATTTGCTAGGGAATTTTGTGAATATACATCGAACCTCAAATTTAAAAAATGGACTGGGATTCAAAGCTCCTCAGTGCTGAGTTTTAGATATCTAAAGTCAGATATCTAAAACTATGTTATGACTGACTTATACAGGGCTGATTTTCTCTCTGGTTTCCACAGAAATCAATTGTATTGCAATCTGTATGTTATTGTACAATCAGGGGATTGCAAATATATTGTTCTGACTGATATTTGGAAACCACATTCAGAATTGGACATCCTGTTTACAACATCACATAGATTTTTAAACCTATCTCTGTTGGCTGATGGCAAGGCACATATCTCATAAATAAATATATTTTCTAGTTTGAAGGAGATGATGCTGTCTCTATAAAATCATTGTCTATTATTGGTAGTTAAAGCACTGACACTTCATTTCTCTTTTATTATTTGTAGTTTATGATTGAAATACACCAGTGATTCACTTGTATAAAAAAGATCCATATTTTTCTTTTTAACATTCTGCTTCTTTTTAAAGCATCCACGTGCTAGCTTTAATGTGCATGTGGCATCACTGGGAAAGAATTTGGAGGCAGAACAAAAAGTATTCATTCCTTTCACCAGAATATTCCACCTATTTAAAGATCTTAGTGCAGGCAGATGGGAAATGCCTAAAAAAGTACAAATCCAGGGGAAGCAGAAAAAAAAAAAAAAATAGGTTGGAATGGACCATCTGTGAAAACTTTTTCAGAATCAGATAGACCTGAATAGCTGGCATAAAGAATAAAAGCCTCATTACCTCCAGATGATGCAGATGCTGTGTGTGCTTTAAAATGTTACAGAATTGTTCAAACTTTACAGCAATATGTCTGATAAGTTTCTCTGAGCTGGATTCAGTTGACTAATACTACTTGAACAGTTATACAGAACAAGGGTATTTTCTTTTATGTCAGTTTCTTGACAGGATTTTTAGTCTTGCTATATTGTGCAATGTAGGAAAACTGACTTTGGTCAGACAAATTTGGCAATTTCAAAAGAATTCCTGACATTATTTGCATGAAAATGTGGCTGAATCATTTTGCTACCAGATCTAAAAAACCTACCGGTCTATGAAAACTTATGGTAAAAAAACCATACTATTGATAAAGAGCAACAATCTGTATTTATAAAACAATTTTTAACATTGTTACTTTGTAGTAATAGACAGTCTGAGCCCTAGAATCTTTCCCATTACCAAAGACAGAATAACTGCAAATATGAGCAAGACATGATATTAACCATAATTTTAAGATGACTTCTAAAATGACCTGTATTATATTGAAAGTTCTTTTAAAGTCATCTTGCCCTGTTCTCTTTTCCTCTCCTCATGAGAGTGCTTTTTAGAGTGAAGGCTCCAGTTTCTGAGTAAAAACTTGGAATGTGTGCATATAACAGCAGTATGACTACAGCAAGTGAGCCATTCAAATTGGAATGAAAAAATCCCCACCAGATTTTATAACAGCTGTTGAAGTCATGTGGAAGAGCCTGCTCCCAGTCTGAACATCACAGGAAAAAAAAGATCAAAGAGTAGTACAGAGCTAACCATGAATACAGTAGGGTAAAAGAAACATGGACAAAAGTATGTTTATTTTTGAGGTTTCTAGAACTGCTTTTGTACAGAATTATTTTGTAGAGAACAGAAACCTTGTTTTAAAAAACTCAGGCTCAATTTGAAATTATTCACCCAGGTTCTCCATAGGAACAAACATGTTGCTATGGAGATGGACCAGAGCAAAGACAAAATAGAGATACAGATAGATTCTCCAGAGGAATATAATTCAAAGCATAAGTAAACTTCTTGAACAGCATAAATACTGGCCTGGTATGTCTTGTTTTCTCCATCAAAAGTATAATAAAATATCCCTAATCCTAAATGAGCTGTTGTTTTAAAAAGCAGCTTTTAAGAGAAGATTAATCACTCATGTACACATATATATTCAACAAAGAATACTACAGAAACTTTTTTGTTATTGCCTATGTGTTATTAAAATATAAGTGAAAATCAGCAATAAAATTGATAAAACTTTGCAGAAAAAAACAGAGCTGAGGACTTTGCTGATGTAGAGATACTGCCTGCTGTGAATTCAGTATTCATAACAAATGTATAGAAATGTATTCCTTTTCTTAATTGCTATAAAATAAGCTGAGCTGAGCAGAACTTCTGAGACGGAAAGGACAAGTGCTTATCCTCTGGAACCCATGCATCTGCCACTTGGAAAAGACCTTTGTTAAACTTTTAGGTAGTACTACCTCTAAGCATACGGTGGTGGAGATTTGATTATGTTGCCGAGAAGCCGGCACAGTGTACATAGTTCATGGATCATTGTACTCCAAATGTTGTAAATGGGAAAATGATACAGCTTTAAATGGTGAATGACAAAAAATTCTAATGCTGGTTTTTCACCAGCAACCAGTAATTCAACCAGGAGAAAACTCACGTAAAAGTCAACAAGACATTTACAGCAGTCCACTATTTTACTTGAATAACTTTATAAAAGCACAGCTTCTGTTTCAGGTTAGCTATTCTTATTCCTCAAGCTCTCAATGAAAATAGTAGGAATCCTAGTACATTTTATAAAAAAATTTAGGTTAAAACCACTCATATTTTTTCTCATAAGAATTTTCATAAATCTCTCATTTTCTGCAAGTAGCTTGAGGAACTCAGCACCAGTGGCCTTTTACAGCATTGCATCACTGTGAAGTGTCACAACATGAAGAAAAAAGTATTCAAGCTATAAATTAGACAGAGCTCTTTCATAGATAAACCATCCTTAACATTACATGTGGAAGCTGTTGAAGCATGCGGACTTCTCTTCAAGGATGCTTTAGAGACAATAAAGCACAGATTTTTGAATATTTCTCTACAGCTGTAACTGTCAACTTGACTGTGCCTGCTATGTTTTATTATAATTCCTCTATGCATATGTAATATCTTATAAAGCTATATATGTATGTTCAGAATTAATCTCATTATGGAAATGAAACATTTGGAAGACTCCAAAAAATTGCAGGATCGACTGGGAAGACAGCACCAAATTTCCTACACCCATTGCTTCTGTAAATACACACATGCTTCTTTAAGTGAGTGCTAGTTCCCTGAGAACCAAATGGTTGAATGTGAGCTTTCCAGATGTCTTACTCATATTTTAATTAATTATTATTTTATTATTATTATTTTTAACATGTTGACATGGTTTTTAAAAATGGTTGCTAATATTTGTTCAAGTTGACATATCGCCACCTCATTCAGTTCTGGGAGTTGTTTTTTAAAATAATGCCCTCAGAAAATCAGAAATAATGTTTGAGCCTATTATTCACCTGAATACTTGCTGAGCAACGAGAGACTCACTCTTAGTAACTTACTTGTTAGTAAGGTCAAGCTTAAAAGAAATATACGAATAGTTGTAGAATATTTTAATAGGGGAAGTTTAATTTCCAAGAATTACAATTCTTCCCAATACTGTTTGAAACAGGTTAATTTATATGACAGTAGTAGCCTGTTCCCTGGAGACATAGTAGGAATTGACTGAATTTTTGATGAAGTTGGAAATTTAACCAAGTTTCTGTAACAAGCATGTAACTAGATGCTTAATCACAAAGGAAAAAATGTTAATTCTGTGTAAAATTTGTTTGAAAGTTTTTCTTTTCTTTTTTTTTTTTTTTTTTTTGTTTTGTTTTTTGGAACATGAATATATGCCACAGATAGGCTGAAAAAAAAAAAACACAAAAAAACAAGGACAGAAAAGAAATTTTGTAAATCCAGCTTCTGGGAAATGGCAAGACTCGCAGCTATATTAAAATCCCATCAAGCAAAGAATTAACATTCCCCACTGCATAGAAACAAATCAGGAGATGGTGGAAAGGCTCTTCAGGCAGAAGTAATACATTAAAATGATTACACTGTCAGGCAAACTGAGCTACTATATTCAGAACAAATGCATTTTCACTGTTAGCAAGTGAGACATTCAAACCAGATGCTTATTTCTAAATAAGTTGTGGCACCACCTGGTATTCTGGGCCATGTCAATTTTTTTCTATGATGGTAGAACACGGCCCAAAAATATTTGGGCATTGACAGCATAGGATAAGGTGTCTGAGAGTTCTGAGGGGACAAGTTTGGAGAGGCAGAGGTGATACTAGAATCTTTCTTGCACTGTATAGAGCGATCATCTCTTTGCCAACAGTGCCATTGCTTGCCTAGTCAGAGGTGAGATCTCAGATGCTGAATTTGGAGCTGCCAGGGTGCACACTTGCCAGGTGTTTGTACAGCTGGTATTCTTGGGCCATTTCAGCAAGGCCAGAACAGTTCCTCAGCTCTCCTCAGTAGACACAGGCTAGAGATTTTTTTGAATATACAGCCTTCTGTCTCTCTTCTGCACAAATGTAGAGACAACTGTGGGCTGTTGAAAGCCCATCTGGCTTTTGTTCAAAAGTAGAACATGAGAAGCACAGAGGTGGCTGCCTTTCAGCTCTCACACATTCATTTTCTGCTGCATCTCTAAAAACCATCAGTAATACATATAGGTTTGGTACTTGTGAAACTTAAAATAAGCCTCATGGAAAGCAAGGTATGAATAGTCTATTTACATATTTCTATTTACATATTCTCAACACGGAGAGCATTTTTAATATTTTAGTTAAAAAATCACCATAAATGGAGGTTCTTATGTTACCTGGAGCATGTGAAAACAGAATACTTCATAGATTGACCCCACAAGAAAGTTTCATTTGCCCCACGCTATTATCCTCAGTAACCAAAAATGCTCCCCCGCACTGAAACATGCAACGCCGTAATTTGCACACAAGCCTCAGTGATAAGCAGGGCAAGATAAGGTTGTAGAAGGTTGTGCTATCTGGAGATGAAATCTGAACTAATGAAACATATATGTCATAACAAATGGAAAAACATTGAAAAGGAAATGACGGGTTAGTGGCATGTCATAACTATTACTGCATGTCTACATTTTTCCATCAGAATATGAAATCAGGTATTGGTTTGGGAGAATTGATATTATGTTCTAAAGGTAAGTTCTATTTTTGTAGTGTTCAGATATCTACTAGCAAAATCCAAATGACATAAAAAAAATTGAGTTTTGGTTGTTTAAAAGTGAATTGAAATCAAAAGTGGATTACAGGCAAATTTCCATTTGGTCTAGAATAATGGAAGTGAATAAAACTGGTCAAGGACAGATGTAGGGTAATTCCAAAAAAAAAAAAAAAAAAAAAAAAAAAAAGTAACTGAGCACAATATTACCATGAAATAAATCCCAGGGGAAGCCTTCTGCTATCTGCTTGATTTTAGATGTTCAAATATTTTATAATGTTGAGCTCACCTGCTCTCCATTTTCTAGGTAGAAATACTGAGGCCCTCAACTGACTGTGGCACATTTATATGTCACCAACAGTCATAAAAATATTTTTATTCTCTGTCTCCAGAGCCCCAAGAACTAGAGCTAGAATGAAAGCTCTGAAGAAATTAATTGATATCACTTTTCTTTAAGCTTTTCTTGGAGAGTGATGGATATAACACAATGCCACTTAATCCAATTCTTTTTTTTTTTAATCAGAATTCTAAATATTGCTGAATAATTAGAATGAGAGACATTATTTTCCTACAATAGTGCTTTCTCCCACATGGAAGCATTAGTCAGAGAAACACTGTAAAGTATCTGATGTCATTTAATGAAGAATTATTTCAAGGCAGAGACCAAATATGAGAACAGATTTGAATCAAATTAAGCAGAATAACTGCCCATGCAATAAAAGAAGAATGAGGTTGGAGCCACTGAGAACATTTATTGTTCCTGCCATAGCACTATTGATACAACAGGAGACAATAAATGTACCAACAGATATTTCATTATTTGATGTTGTATGTGCAAATGTCAGGTTAAAGTATAAAAATATGGGATTTAAGAACACTGAAGTAGACCTTTTTCATATTACAGGCTGTGTACTTTTTTGACCACAGACTATTACTCACAAATAACCATCAAGTCTCCCCACAACTTTCACATTACTCCTTCATTTTTCTGCTCACCTTTTCAGTTCCTGATCTACTTCAGTTAAAGCCTTTCATTTTAGCATCTTTTAAGTTTCAGTGGCTTAATATGCTATAGTTTGTTTTTTTTTTCTCTTTTTCTTTATCAGCCATGCTCAGTGCTATCTTGCTATCTCAAAGCTTTATAATATAAACATTATTAAAAAAACAATAATAATTTTTTATTATTATTATTATTTTTTTTTCCTAAACCACGGGGAAAAACACAGTTCTTTAATACAAAGCCATAACTTCTCTGTTTCAGGACAGGACTTATTACCCTGGAAGGAACAAACACACAGTAACCATACAAGAAAACAGAACATCTTTTTTCAAAGTTCTTAAATTGCATTTTTGTCTTTTCCCTCTGCAACATCATCTGCTGTATTCAGCCTAAAGGTGAATGTTCACATGTTTACTATAACACCAAGGGCAGAACAACTCAAAAAAAACCTTGTCCTCCTAGGATGTGTCTGAAGATTATCACCTGTTTGGAACAAAACACAGGAATGAAATTTTGGCTTGATTTAGACCAGAGGCCATTGTTCTTAAGGAGAAAATTATTGCATTTTATTTTCTTTACTAAAGTGCCATACAGATATATGCAGATCTATCTTGTTATGCTATTTCAGAAGTCAGCAAATATCATTTGCTATCTTGAAGCTGACGATAGTTTTGTTCACTTCTTTCTGTTCCTTCCAGTGATTTCTTTAATCTTCTGTATTTTTTTTTTTTTTACCATGATGAAATTTTTTATTTAACTTCATCAAGATTTTCAGTGAGAGGGGATAAGAGGGCATAAGAGGGGATAACTAGGTTGTGATTATAACTTCATATTCACCCTCTACTGCAAAATACTCCTGAAAAATTTCTTTTTCACTCTGTAGTCATTCTTCTATTCTCCTTACTGTCAACCAACTCGACATGTGCTTCATAATTTGCTTGATCACTGTCTAGTTTACTCTTTTTTTTTTCATCTATTCCATTTCACAGCATAATCTAGGCATAGCATCACAGAAAATTCTGGTGGAAAGGGAGCTAGCTCAGAAAACATCTAGTCCAACCGCCTGCTCGAAGAAGATATGAGGGCACACAAGGTTGCCTTGGGCTTTATTGTGGTCTTGAAAAGAAAGAATGGAGACAACACAGCCTCCTAATAACCAAACACTTCCACTACCAATATGCCCTCATGGTGAAAGTTTTTCTTTATACTTAGTGTAAATTTTTCTGTTCCAATTGACACCCATCAGCTCTCATCTTCCTACTATGCATTGCTATGTAAGAGTCTGGCTCCATCTTGTCAGTTACACTTCTGTCTTCTTGTAGATAGTCCTTTCTTATCCCCTCAGCAGGATCTTGTTCTTTTGTTAAATCTCTGAACATAAACCTTTGTGTTATTTAGTTATTGATCATCACAATATGTGATTTTCTACAGCTTTAAACTGCAGTCACATTGTGTCAATCATGTCACAGCGACCCAAATCTGGTTAAAAAGATCCACGTTTTTATGCCTTCATCTTTAGTTTAGAAAATGTTCTCTCTGGAGGGAAAGTTACAGAAATGCAATTTGCAACATTTTCTATGCATGAAATTATTCCTTAAACTTCCTTAGGCCAGCTTTTTCAAACACATCTAAAGGATAAAATATCTAAGGAAACCTAAATCAATCTATAAAATTTACCTCTTCTGATGGCCAAGATAAAAGTTTGCCTTTCTTAGCATGTACTGTGACTTCCTTAGAACGTACTGTGGCTGTCCCTGCCCTAGAAATCCTGGAGCCACGGTTAGCAGAGTGATATGCATGCACAGTGAAAGCACAACACTTTAACTAGTTTAAGCCTTCTCATCCATTGGCTATTCAGTTACATTGAGTGAACAACAGAAAATTAATTTGAGATATCCAGACAGACTCAGACTATTTTATTTGGTATATGTAGTTTTAAAATCTTGACATGGGATGATTTTGCTCGTTTGCTTTGTGTATTAGAATCTAATCCTAAAGGGGAGATGTAGGAGTCAGGCTGGTTGTGCATGACTGTTGTTGAAAAGCTTCGCACATAAAGAGAGGAAGTTATTGTAGAATCATCATAGAATCATAGAATGTTTTAGGTTGGAAGGATCATCTATTTCCAAGCCCCCTAACAGGCAGGGTTGCCTCACACTGAATCAGGCAGCCCAGGGCCCCTTGAAGATTCCATCTACAACCTCCCTGGGCAGCCTGTTCAGCAACTCACCACCCTCTCAGTGAAAAACTTCTCCCAAACAACTCGACAGATTCTTGATCAGCGTGCCATGAAAGAGTGGTAGTAAGCCGGTCATGACACCGCAGGGGAGCTCCTTTAAGTGCAATTTGTCCTTCTCGCTGAGTCTGATTAGCTGTTTAATTAATTTTAGACCCTTGCTGTTCTTTCACTCTACATAAATTTATGTTAAAATTAACTTAAACCAAACCAGTGTTTTACCTTCCAAGGGTCACCCAGTAGGTGGCACTCCCCATCTGACTTAACCAAAAGCCGGGGAAGAACCCACAACAGACACAGGACTGTAGCCAGGTAGACTTGTTTCTGTCTCTTCTTTCCTACACAGCACAAGATCTGGGCATCTTTCATGACTTTCCTGCTGTCCCACTTTCCAGATTTCACATTCCTCTCTAGAGCTCAAGTGTGGTTTCTTCCCAATTTCATGGCCTTCTATGTGGGCTTGGAAAAGGCTGAAAAGCTAGACTGGTACCAAGGAAACTGGAAACAGTAATGACCAGAACACTGTCAGAAAAATTAGCTGTGACTTGAGAAGAACAAGTGACTTGAGAATCTGTAAAGTGTTTATCTTAAGAAAACTAAGATAAGATTGGTACTTCACAGAATCACAAAACCATAGATGTTTTGGAAGGCCATTTTTCTGTTGGTAGATTTTGCTGAAAAGAGCCCTGCTCTTTGACTCCCACCCTTTAGACAATTATAAGCATTGATAAGATTCTCTTTCAGTCTTTTCCAGGCTGAACAGTCCCAGGGCTCTCACCTTTTTCTTGTGTGCTCCAGGTCCCTCAGCATCTTTGTGGCATTCAATTGAATTGTCTCTATAATTTTCTTGATCTGAGGAGCCCAGAACTGGACATAGTACTCCAGATGTGGCCTCATCAGGGCAGGACCTCTTCCCTTGACCTGCTAGCCATGCTTTTTTTAATGAATCCCATGATACCACTGGCATTCGTAGCCTCAGGAGCATACTGTTGGCTCATAGACAACTTGTTCACCAGGACTCTCAGGTCCTTCTCCAAGAGCTCCTTCAATTCTATGATAACATGTACTGTTGCATGCAGTTTTTCCTCCACATGTGTAGGACTTTACACTTGCCTTTGTCAAACCTTGTAAGGTTCCTCTTTGCCCAGCTTTCTAGACTGTCCAGGTCTCCCTGAACGGCAGCACAGCCTTCTGGTGTGTCAGCCAGTCTCTCGGATTCGTAACAGCAGCAAATTTGCTGAGGGTGCATTCTATTTCTTCATTCAGGTCATTGACGCTGAACAAGATTGAACTTAGTACTGATCCCTGGTGAACGTCACTAGTTACAAATCTCTAACCAGACTGTGCTACTGATCACAACTCTCTGAGCGGTGCTGGTCAGCTAGTCTTCAATCCACATCACTGTCCACTTGCTTATCCCATATTTCCTAAGCATACCTGTGTGGGTAATGTTATAGGAGACAGTAAATACAGACAGGCTGACATGCGTTCACATCTGTACCAAGTTACATAACTTACATTTCAGTCTTCTGTAGGTTTGGTGACCTTTTCAGTATTTCACATTTCACATTATTAGCATATCTATTCTGGTGAAAGGGTTTGAAGGTTAGAAAGTTTGAAATCACAGATAAACTGGTATCTCCATTTACTCAACTGATTAAAAAGGCAAAGTGTGACACAAATTAAAATTCAATTAATGGAAAATATGAGACAGAAAAAAGTATTGAATATGAAACAAAATGTCAAGTGTGTAGGAAAATTGACTCTGAAGTAACTCTTGTTTAGCCTCAGAGTTCTCTGTATTTTGGTGATTTTTATCTTTCAGACTTTCATTTTTCACATTGGGGAACACCTCTAATATCTTTGAAAATCTTCCCCTTACCACATCTCAAATAGCTGTGCTTTTCTCAGATTCCCAAACTAATGGTTTGATGAAAGAATACGTTGTGTGACCACGGTGACAAAAAGTTGTCACCCATGTGGGAACGTGAAATTCTGGATTTTGGGAGACAGACTGTACAGCAGAAGCACACAGTATACAGCTCTAATTTCTTTGTCAATGCATGTTTGAATAAACAGAAAGTGATCCTTCAGTACAAGCTCTCATTTCTTTGCTGCAAATCCATCACAATAAACTCAGCTCCCATGCACAAATTGTCAGAGGCTTCCTCTGCTCTTTCTTTGCTTACTCTTACTGTCCTACTTCCTTCCACACAGTCATTAGCAAATGAATTCACTCCTGGACAAAAGTCCTGGAGTTTTCAATTTAAGCTAGACTTTAAGATACTTATCTTCTATACTGAATACATGAGAGGAAGTTCTCTTTGTTATACTGACGTGTGTATTCCTTGCAGCTTAAGTAGAGCTACCATTCTAGTATCCTAATTGAAGATGTATTTCAGAATGAAAGGATATCATTTTTCATTTCTGTGTATGCATTTTAAACTCTGTGGCAGATCATGCAGGTAAATGTTCATATCATGATAGGTCATTCCAGTACTGCTTTTTATTCTGTGTGTTGTGTTAAACATTCTTCCTTATTTGAGTCTGCTCCATAAATTGGTGCCTCCCATTATAATTTTCAGTTTATTTCCTGCATGGAAAACCAGGCTTATGAAATATACGACTTCTATATTTTACAAAGACACATCAGAAATTTCCATACTAAAGACATATCCACTGTTTAGAGTTAGAGTTGGCAATTTGAGAAGCACAAGAGGATTTTATCTTGATATAAGATGGTGAAGTTCTGAAGAGGAATGTATAAAAAGTATGATTGCTGTGTTATTAGAATAAGAAATCCTCTGGGAAAGAGGCAGAAATTACCATTCTAGAATGCAGGGATATGCTTTCAGGACATGAATCTGTGTGTCCTTTCTCATACTCAAAAAAAAAAAAAAAAAAAAAAAAAAAGCACAATATGTAGCTATGCTTTGGGGCTAAATTACAGCACATTTTCCACTGGTTGAATTAAATATTATATGCATACATATGTCACATGTGTGTGTCCATGGCTCTATTCTTTCAGTTCCCCACAAACTCTAAATTCATGCTAAATCAAAACGAGAAAATACTGCCACAAATCACAGATTCCATTTCTATCCAAGGTAATATTCCAAGAAACAGACAGCTACTGATGTTATTACCATTACAGTCACTTCTGTCAAACTCAAACCCTCAAAATAATAAGCCATAGCTCATTTTCTCAGAATTACAAAATCACACATTTTTAATCTGCCTGTCTTTTTTTAAGCCTTCATGATTCTGAGATTTTTTGTTTGGTTGGTTGTTGGTTTTGAAAGCTTTTTACAGTACATATGAACTTTTCTATAATCATGTTGTGTGTGAAAGTATATGCATGGTTCTTACTTTTCCATATATATGCATTAATTCCAGAGAAAAATAACTCCCAATCACACACACCCTAAATGTCTGTTTTCCATAGCCTGTCTGGCAGAACATACTTTGTTCTGTTGGGACTGTGATAACAGGAAGCTATACTAACTCTTTCATGTCTACATGTATATTCTCGATCTTCCATTTGCAATGACCTACACTGTATTTTAGATCTTTCAAGTTAATCTTATTAAGCAGGTTTGTCATGACATTTAAGAGTAACCTTATTTTTTTAGTTATCATATATTAAATTTCAAGTTAATATCTCAATGTATGGGTAGTGCCTTTTAAAGACAGGGTCTAACATGTCTGTAATTATAGCTTGCGTAAGTTCATCATTTTTTCCCAGCAAGAACAAATATGCAGCTTACATGTGCAATACTACATTAAGAATCATAAAAAAATATTCAGTATTTGACTGCTAAATAAATTATAATTTTTAATTTATTTTTCTTATAAATTGTAAGAAAGAAAAATCTTGTTATCTCTACTTTACAGATCTAAAAATGGAAGAGAGGAGATTCTAAGGCCTGACCTCCAAAAAGTTTTAGTTACTTCGCTCAAAATAATAATAATTTTATATATATGTATATATATATATGTACACATAACTTGTTCAGGGTCAGATGGGAAATCTGGAGAAAAGAAAGGTCTCAAATTTCAGGCTAGTGTCCTCTCACATTGTATAATAGCCTCAGTAACATACTGCTACAGAATATGACTGAAATCCCCTTAGGGAAAAGGAAGAGAGAAAGAAAAGAAAAGAAAAAATCGTGTCCTTTAGAAAAAAGTGTTTGCTACATGATGGTTTAAACCTGAATTCACTTCCAACTAATTTATTTTATTTTATTTTTGAAAATTGAAAGTATGCAGTATTGTTGTCAGACTGGGTTACAAGTCAGTTCATCTACAAGCACACTTGAATATTTCACTCCTTGTGCTGGTCCTCAGAAGTATATGAGTGCTTTTCATTCTGCCAAATAAATGCATTCTACAGGGTGCAATCACTGTTTCAAGGATCCTTTTTTGTAGGCTGTCACCCATGTACTTGAATTGCAGCTCTATTTCTGAATAAACTGAGCTGTCTATCTGCATTTTCCTACTCCCTTCCATAGATTTTGACCTGTCACTTGATTTTTCAAAGTCTACCCATCTCAGAACTTCCTAAGGTCTTAGGCCTCACTGTTTTTCAAGTGAATGTGTTTGAGTCTGTTCCTAACAAAGAAAACCAGACTTTTTTGTTAATTCCTTTCTTTCATTCTTGAAACCAAACTGAACGCAGGAGACAACAAGCAACACAAATATTGACTTCAAGGTTTTGCAGCTGTGAATGCTTAGAGGTAAAACTACATTAAAAGAATAGTTGCAATAGTCTTATGAAGTATTCAGAAGGTTACATTATTTTAGAGAGTACAGATGATCAAAATAAAAATTAAGCACGTAAATCCTATGCAATTTTGTTTCTTTTATGAGATGCTGGTATCATTATGAAGGACCAAAGTGCAAAAATCTAATGTTAAGAAAGCCTGTTGTCTCTTGGTTACTACAGTTTCTAGGGCTCTGTACAACAGAGTCTTTGCTATTCTGCACATTATCTATATGGCATACATTAATTCAGCAAGTGAATAACACATTCATCTCTAGTCTCCTCTAACCTAATAATATTCCCAATGTACAAGATTATCTTTCTAAGTGTATAACTGCATATTAGTGATTTTATTCTAAAACATGGTCCCATGAGAGATTATTATCAATTTTGAACCTGCTGAGCTAAAGGAGTAGTAGAGGCTGTACAGTGTGCTCTGGTGTCTTTCACTTTCATTTTATGCATATATAATAGGCTGCTTTGTAAGGACTTCCTGTGAATTATACGTGGCATACAGACACACATTAGATAGGCACAACTATAAACTATCACTCCTATGTATTCTCACGATTGTCATGCACTTTTTCCCTTGCCCTGTGTTGCAGGCTGAACAGGCAGTCAGGCAACTGGTAATGCTGCACCTCCTCTGTATGCCAGGGAGCTCGAGCAGCAAAGAGGTATGGCAGGTCTGCAGTATCTTGTGCCCCAATGACAAAGTAAGCCGGAATTTAACTTATTTTGGAGCCTCCCCATTGTATATTACCTATTTTGATGCAGTCTTAAAAAGAAAAGCAATAACCTTGTTCAGAGCACTATTATAGTGAGTTTGCTTTATCCATAGTCTGATCCTTAAGGAGTACAACAGATTGTTCTCATACAAAGCACTGTTACTATGCTTAAATGAGAGATCTGTCTTCAAATCTGTAACAACCCTGTAACAATTTTGACAACAGTGACTTTTTTTGGCACTGAGACCTCTGAAAGAAATGTGAGATAGTAGGATGAAAGGCTGCAAAAAAAGCTAGGAGTGAAATCATTTTCCTGTAAAGTGAGAAGTTGCCAAATGCCAATCTTTCTGAAAAAGTGACGTTTTAATAGAACACCTAACTTGTCTCAATCACCTCTCAGGGCCTATACTTCTATTTTAAAAATGATGAACTGTCACTACAAAGAGCACAGTTAAACTTTTTTTTTTTAACAAAATCAGTTTTTTAACTGTCAATAATGATGAAAGACCCTCCAAAGATGTACAGCTCTTTTTTAACCTAGCCAGTATTTTAAACCACAGGTTCCAAACCATGGTCTACTGACTGCTGGTTCCCAATTGTTGGTAACACTGAGTACTCAAATAGTGTAGAAACTGACGCTAAGGCTGATAGTTTTCCATGAGAAACTGTGAAGATTAATAGCAGCCAGGAAATAGCTCTAAAAAGTTGCAGTCACTGAAAGCCACTGCGTAACTGGGAAGAAAGCATGCATTATGGATGCCTTAACTGTCTTCCTGAGCCTAAAAGTGGTAGTTTCCTCCAAACAGTCCTTAGGACAAGGAAAGGTGCTGTGATTCATATCCCACACTGGCAAGGAAAATACCCCACCGAACACAGGAAAACTATTTCTTTTCATTTAATTCAGAGCACAGAGAAGTGGTCTGTGTGCTCACTCCTCTCTACCAATAGTGCTCCATCGAAAATGTGTGTTGCAAAATAAAGGACTCGAGTTAGGAAATACTGGCACAAAGATTCTTTTTATACAAGAGAAATCTCTACTTATATAATTTCAAAGTACCTTTGTTCCAACAAGTAATTTATTTCCAAGTCCTGATTACAAATGAAACTAAGAGGTCTCAAATTCCGTTAAGATTTTGTAACTCCTCTAATGAGGAGCATTTCAAAATGTCCTCATTCTCTTCCTCCTTTCTCTCTGCTTCTTCAGGAGTATAATTATTATGAGACCATACAGTTTATACAGTTATGAAATGTGTATCCTCAAGATACTTGTAGATTTTCTGGAACAACACTAGAGTTGCTTTATGATGTATCTGGTATCTATCGAGTATATCAAACAGAGAGAAATGACCTCATGAGATTTAAAATCCTCGGTTTTACAAAAAGAAAACACAGAAAAGCTGCCCTGGAACAAGAAGAAAGTTTTTCTTTCCCCCTTAAGACAACATGTGCAGTCAGAACATCAAAGAAGACAACTGAAAAAGGAGGAAAAGATAGCATGAATTCTACTAACTTAAAGATGTTTAGCAACACTTTGGTTTGATAATTGGACTACATCACTTGCAGAACCCACAGATCATTTCTATTTAATGAGAGCTAGCTGCCATGGCAACTGAGACTCTTCTTGCCATCACTGGCTCCTGCAGCTGCTCAAGTTACTTCAGCGATCCGGCACTGCTGCAAAAGCCCATGGCTGTATCACAACTTGTGCTGAAACCTTGTTTTGTGCCTGCTGCACATACACTGTGCTTGGTAATGACATTACAGAGAAGCTGCTGACAATTTATGGTTGACACAACCCTGATGCCAAAAATCAGCTTTAATATGTTTGTGAGAACTGTTCATTGTTCCCTGAAGCCCAAGGGATATAAAATGAGTCCTTGCATCTTTCTAAAAAAGGAAAAATATATAAAACAAAATAAAACCCAAACTATATTGTTGTTAATAATTACATGCAAATTGTGTTTTAAAGATATAATTCTGTAACAAACATTTTATTGGTTCATGTCACTCAACTGAAATTATCGTATTGCCCTACCTCTCCTCTATATCTTTCATCTATTAAAAATTCCAGAGTTGATTTCTTTCAGCCCTATCTCCAAACCCCTTAGCCGCGTTAGCACAGTGCCCTTTGTTCAAACATTCTCTGGCCTGCTCTTTGTTGCTACAGTATGTTAGACCAATCCTGACTCCATAATTTCGCTTCTTCACAGGCTTGGCCATATCTTTGTTTCAAATACTCTTCTGGAGATTATGAGATCCTTTTTATTTTCGTAGATCATATAGGTAGAAGGGACTGTTGTGTTTATCTGTTATGGCTTCCCAGATAAAACAGTCCAAAAAACTTCCCTGAAAATAACTGCACTTGAACCATTAAACTTTTCTGGTGATGGAGGATCTGCCCCAGGTATTCCTTATAGCTCTTGGAAGGTTAGCCCAAGGATAACAGGGAAATATTTTGATTTTATGCATTCTTCACTTTCTAACTATTATCTCTTGTCTGTTTTGTCTTTTTCTGATAGAACCGCAACAGTAAACTCTACATAGCAAACTGTATAATTTATCAGCAGTGGCAGAGTGCCAGATCTGTTGAGTACACTCAAGGTCATCACCTGCAAATGACTGTGGCACAAAGAATCTCTTTGCTGCTTTCTTAAAAATGTCTGTTCCTGGAGAAGGGGCTGCAAACCATAGACATGTACCATTTACTAGGGCTGCTCCAAAAGTAATGCCTCCTATTTTATCATGTTGGCCCATGGCATCAGGGGCAGATGTTGGTGCTATGGCAGTAGAAACTGAACCTTCCACCAATATTTCATTTTGTTACCTTGAGACAGATGGCAGCAGTGGGGGCAGTCTGACAGAACGGTGTCTGACATGGAAGAGTGTATGAAGCAAAGAAGTGGAACTGAATTCCTCCATGCAGAAAAAATAGTACTTGTTGACATTCATTGACACTTGCTGAAACTTCATAGAGGCCAACAGTGGATGTGAGCACAGTGAACTGATGGATAACACATTTCAGCAGAGGCAGCAGTGATGTGAAAGGCAAGCTGTGTCCTGGACAACAATGCATATCTGTCACACCAGAAAACAAAGAATATCTTGATCATCTTACCCATGCAAATCAGCTAATGATGATGACTATGTTACAAAGTAGTATCTTGTAGCTGAGAAATTACTCTATCAAATAGTGTTCTTTTCTCTTTGTATCTGCTGTATTTTCCATGGAAATAAATAGGAGGAATTACTTTCAGAGCTACCTACTTACATATATCTGCTTCATCCTTAGGCTAAAATATTTAAGCTAGTGTCAAATTGACTCAGTCTTTTTCATGGATTAATTAATAAGTGATCTAGAATGTAAATTTTAAAAGTATTTTAAAGACTGAGTTTTTACAAAATGCTTTAGAAACTTCTATTTCCCTTTATTTTTTTTCTTGTCAGTAATATTTAATCATTTAATGATAGACAAAAGTTCTACACTTTAAAAGTGAGTTCACAGTCTGACATGCGAGTAAAAGCAAAGTATGTTTTTCTTTCTACTTGCGTTATCCTTCTAGAAGGAGGATCTATGCATTTGCACATTTTTCTGGTGATTGAGTTCACTTTGTTTCCAGCCTTATATTTCACAGGGAAAGATTTGCTGTTTCCATAAGAAAAAAGCTGGCAAAAGTTGTGTTCTGGAATAGAATTATTCCACTATCAAACAGATGTAAGTTTCCAGTGGTTTTGTGTGTGCGTGTGGAATAGAGCCCTGTTATAGCAGCTTTTTTATTGCAAAGCTTTTAAAATATGACTCATGCGTGTTTTGTCAGTGGAAACATTTGTAAAAGAAGTTAGAGCATTTTCTTTTAAAGATGTCTGTTAACCCTGATTTCAAATGTTTACATTCAGTTCACATTCAATAATCTCTTGATTCCAATAATCTGAAAGCAAGTTGCTGTGGATTAAAATCACTTAATCACATTTTTGTTCAACATCTCATAAGACATCTATTACTGAATATAGACCACTTCTAAAATAATGCATGTTACTGTAGAAACTGAATTTTGAATACATTTTCTGCTTAAATATACGACAACACAAAGATATGTAAATGCACATTTCAATTAAATACAAACATTTCAAGTCAGACATATAATTAAAAACTTTAATGCCACAGAAGTTCAAGTAACAAAAAATCAGGTACCACTGTGAATTCAGTCACCCATAACTGAGATAAGATCTTTAGAGAAACAGCAACAAAAGTAAATAGATCACAATACTGAGAAAATTCTTAAGCTGTATATGAAATCATTATACATTCTGAAAATGACCTTTTATTTTGTTAAGAAACACATCAGTACACCTAAAAATTGGAAACTGGAAACCTAGATCTCTATTAACTCCTGAACTTACAGATCAACACAAGATTCTCTACTTTCTTACAAATAAGCTACTACTTTTCCTCTTGAGGAACAATGACTAAGCAAAGGAAATAGGATATTTTCTGCCAAATGCTTTCAGTTCATTTTCACAAGAAAAAGTAACACCACCAGAAGTAAAATATTTCTTTGTGGCTCTAAACATCAGCAAAAATACTGATGAACCAGAGGTAAACAAGTGTGCTGCCAAATCATAATTTCAACAGAATATTCTTTGTTCAGCCAAAGGCCTTGCCAGAGGTAAAACATTGTTTTAACAAATCACAGGACTAACATTTTCAGTAAATAAACAAAAATGAATTGTTCTTTCCTCACACCATCACCAAAAACCGTATTTCAGGGTTTTCTAATTCTGAGCAATAAATAGAGATGCATCTTTCTAGCTTTCCTTTTTTCATTCTCCTGTACTTCAGATTACTTCACAAAGAACAGTTAAGAGATAAATCTAAAATCAGCTAACAAGTTTCAGCTGTCAAATGTTAAAAAACTTCTAGTGACTGAACAAAATAGTGACAAAGTTTAAAGCTTTCTTAGAAGATAAGGTCAAATATATTTAAAATGAAATATATTTTTAAATGTTTTTTATTCAAAAAGGAAATTCACAAAAACAATGAGCATTTTTATTGGTGTAATTGTGGATTATATTTATAATCACAGAAAATAAGAATCAATGCTTGATTTCAGTAAATATCTCAAACATTTCATCAGAGGCCACTGAAGCCTTCCCTTTTATGTAACAATGGAAAATGAAACCATTCCACTGCTCACTGTAACTTGAGGATTTTCAGGGGTTTGATTTTAAAGTCCATGACCGTGCACTTCATTTCTGTGGTCATGCAGTTTTTAATTCTGAATTACTTCTGATGATGTACTCAGAAGAAGAATTTACTGTGCTTGGATAAACCTAACTGGAAAAAGAAGCATGAGGCATCAAAAGTCCTACTTTTCAAGCAGCCACTAAGAACATCAGTAAACCTTTCAGTATTCATAGGAGAAATAAGGGAAAAGGAAAATGATAGCAGAATTCTGAATGTTGTTCAACATCTTCCAAGACCAACATTTGTATTGTGAGATCATTGGACTAAACAAGCTGAAGACACGACTGCTCCTCAGAAGCTGAACATTTTATTCAATTGCTTTCTGAAAACAGATGTGATCCTGGAAATTACAGCAACTGGAAAAGGGTCAAAATAAATGTGCAATTCCTCTTACTCAAAATGAGATAACAGAAATCATGGCTTTTCAAATTGTGAGGAGTGTTTTCGCAATGGTTTCTTGTAAACAGTAACTGACTGTGGCTGGTGAAGCAGCAAACTTCTTGCACAAAAAGCAACTGACTTTGTGCAAGCCCACATGGATAATGACAGAAGGTTCATATAGAGTCCACTACATTACTCAGTGAGAAGTAGTTACAATGGTAAAGATAATTTATTCAGTCCTGAGGTTCGCCAACTGTCATGAAATCTTCTGTGAGAATTCCAATGCTATGCAACGATCCATAGCATAAAAAGAAGCAAAAAGGAGAGGACAGGAGTTCCGTTTACCCATTGCAATGGCTGTGTTAGGAATTTGGCTTGGGGAGAGAAAGCAAAATACTGTTGTTGTATCTAATATTCCTGTAGCTGTTTGCCAAACTACCAAATTTAATTTGATACAAATGAGATATTATTCTTCAGGCCACATAAAGAAAAGTAATGATGACATCATTAAGAATTTGACCAAAAGAATTGTGTATGTGTGCGGGAGAAGTGGCTTTAATTTCTGAGCTGACTAGCACATGGTACAATGGGAAAACTGAGAGAGATGTAGAGAAAGAATTCAAAACGATTGTTTGAGCTGATCACAAAGTAATGTTTTAAAAATTTAAAAAATTTTTCAATCTAAGTTTATGGAAGATTTCCAGGCAAGGTAGACCTATTTTCCAATGAAAGTTGCAGCAAAAGAAGGAAAATCTTACTTTTGTCCACTCAAATAGCTGAAAACTGGAAATAAGATATCAAGCAAAGATTAGCACATTCTAATTCAATTGGCAGAATAGGACTGCAGTAACAGAGTTTTCATAAGTACAGACTATATGTGCAATAAGGAGAACTTACCTGATAGGTTATGCCAGAAGAGCTGTAGCTAAAGAATTCTTGGCAGAGAAGCCAGGATAAAAATCTGTGAAGGGTGCAATTTCTGAACTGATACAGACATTTTGTCAGGAACAATTTGCCCAGGGTTATATTCTATGACATCCCCAAAAAGACGTGAAGTGAGAAATTTTAGGATGTGTCTCAGATTCCAAGGAAGAGAAAAGTTCCAAAGAAAGTGGGGCAGATAAAACTAGATTGTCAAGTTCAACAAAGTATTTAATTACTTTTTTTTTGTGAGTCTCAAGTAAATCTATTTGCCAATGTTTAGTACTCAACCAAACACTGAACAAAAGGGATACAAATTATTTAAGATCTGGAAACTTATAATGACATCAACCTGAATAGAAATGAAAATGCAACTAATATTTTGTTACTTCTTGTGATGAATTTACAGCCTTTTAAAATCTTTTGCTTGTGCTGTGGACCACCCACGGGGCAGTGCCACTGCTGCTCTGAACTCCAAGTTGTCTGAATTCAGCTAAGTTGCAGCTGTGAGCATCACAATCAGCTTTGGTGTGGTTTTATCACCTACCTTCCTCACTACATTTGGAGGTGAAAAAAAAAATAAAAATAAAAGCAGGTGAAATTAGGTACAGCACTGGAAGATGTTAGGTTAAGTTACTGCTGGCTGTGCTTTGCTGGAGAACATTTCCTGAAACCACCCATGTCTTTTAATGAGATCTGAAGTAGTTAATTACTTGATCTTATCCTGCTTCTGTAGGTGTCAACAAAAACATTCATTACATTCAAAATGAAGACAACAGGAACAAACCTTGCAAGATTTCTGAGTGAGTGTTCCCTTGAGCCTGTCAGCACTGAATATATTCAGTGTACTGCAGAACCCCCCTGTCTCAACAGGTCCCATGACAGCCTCTGGGCCTTGAAACCAAATATACTCCTCTTTCCAGAGCTTTCAGTTACTCATGCACCAAAGAAATGTTCCATATTCAACAATGGTGGTGACATATATAGGAGTGGGATCCTCCGCAGATGCAACCTGGAATTACTCTCTCTGCTTCAGTGGAGTTGCTATGATTAATAACAGCTGAAGATCTGGCATAACTTCCCTTTTATAACTCCATCCTCAGCATGTACTGTACTTAAGTTATGCTATTTGTTATACCTTTTTTCTCTTAGCTGGCAATTCATTTCTAGCCTTAAAAGAGATAACTTAAAAACATTATATTGGCAGAGATGGGGAGGGCAGGTGAAACACACTTTAGTAGTGAGGTGTGACTGGTGGCAGTACTAAATAAGAGTACCTTGCTTAAGTACCATGTGCTCAGAGGTAACAATTGCTATTCTCAAAGCTGCCAAGTTCTTAGAGTGGTTCTTTTCCTGAAATTCTCTTTCTGGTCCTTCCGCTCTGAAGGCAGCCAGAAATGATTTTCCCTTTTAGGCAACCAGTTCCTCAGGCAACATTAAAGACCTTCTATGAAGATCTTGGGGCCATTATGTGTATCTCAGATTAACTAAGTGGGGTTATTTCAGCAATGGAGGAGGCATGGGGTGTTGGTGGTGGATGTCTCAATGCCTGGTGCTGTGACCGTGCAGAACTGACATAGGAGCATCTCCAAGACCTGCTGCAATCTCTTGCTTATGCAGGATTTGAGATCCTCTCACACAACACAGGGACAACTGGAAACTTTGCCAGATTCCGAATTACACTGAGGAAAGAGCATCTGAGTAATCTTTAAGCAAATGTCTGCACAGCTCTTACTGCCTGTGTATCTCTTGGGAGTTAAAGCCAGGTCCGGCTTTCCCCTGTAAAGATGACACAGCCAGACCTTTTGTGAAGGAAGCAGGATCAGCCTGCATTACAAGGAAGCATGATATGCTCAGAGCACACCAGAAATTTCTTATTATGGAAAAAAAAAAGAAAAAAGATTTCATTTCCAGAAATAGAGTTTTACAGACCTGATGACTGTTTGCAGAGATTTGAGGAAATTGCATTGCAGTTATTAAAAGCGAGGCAGTATTAGCAGGCTGGTAGCACAGTCTGGTTCATATTGGTGCTTGTATGGCTGTGAGATGCTACTCCAGAGCTTAGACTCCAGCTCAGGAATAAAGCACATACATATGCAATGCCAATATGGTAATGTTATTCCTAAACAGCAAAACATACAATTAAATATGCATCTGAACTGCATCAACAGTAAGATTAGCTGATGTTTTGCTGACTCAAACTTAATGAACAACTGAGTGGGTACACAGCTGAGCTTTTTCTTGGTGACGTTTTTCTCTCTGCTCTAAGATTTTTCTCTTTCCTTATGTACCCAGTAGTGAAAGCTGCACATTTTCTTCTAGGTAATGATTACACAGAAACTGAGGGCTCAGATCCCTGGTTCTGTATCTCAAGTCTGTACTGGAGGTAGGATACATTTTTCAGGTCTTAGCTTGCTAGATAAAATCTGATTTTCAGAAGAGCCTGTTTTCTATCTAGCCGCTAAAAAAAGCTTTGTCTTTCAGAAAGCTTCCATTATCTGGTGACTCCCAGTGAGGCATCTGTGGCCAGATTTTCAAGTTCTTAACATAGTAGTTGCTGAAAAACTGGTCCATGTTGACAACCTATATGGTCAAAGCTAGGCACATACTACTTAATTCAACAGACCTGCTTGGGATCTACAGTGAGATTAGATTCTGATTGTTTGTTTATGTTGTATAAATAAATACCTTTTTTCCCCTATGTGGACACTGACTAACAAAAGGAAAAATGAAAATGTATACCTATAAGGAAGAGAAACTTCAGGAGGTAAATTTCTCATAAATTTGTGTTTTGAACTGGATTTTCCACTATTAAAAAGGAGAAGTCCTGAAACCTCTGCATGATTTCATAGCAGTCCCTCACTCACTGTTCTGTGTGGTTCTCTGATGCCTAATAACACGGTAACCTTTTCTCCACAGAGATCCTTAACTATGTTTTTCTACATGGATGATTATTTTCATTAAACTTGCAGCATTCTACCAAGTCTGAGGTTTCTGTCCCTGCACTGTGTTGAACTGAACTGAAATGAATGATGGATTCACAAAACACTGGAGTGCATGCACAATCTTAGACATGACATAACGTGATTGCATATACCTTGTATATACACTTAGGAAATTAGGGTAAAACCACCACCAACAAAACCCTTATTTACTTCTCTAGTGATCAGTTATTTTCTACTGATGTGCTGCCGAGTACAACGAGATAATCCTTTCTTAAATAGGCAAGAAAATATTCTAAAATGAAAAAAGTACTTCTTTATTCACTGTTGACTAATCCTAAATACCTGAGCTTCTTGGCTTAGAGTCCTGTGTACAGGATTTTTGTTTACTTTCACACAAATAATTTTTCACTGTTGACAAGCACTGTAACAGAAAATATCCTTAATTAGCCTAGGGGATTTAATGAGGAACTAGGAGAAAACTAGGCCTTTCTGGATCTGAAAGTAGTTATTCTTTTCCCAGTCTAACATTACAGAAAAAAGGTGTTATGAGGCCCTGTTATGTACTGCTGCTCCTGACTTGGTTCTGAAGGCATTACTGCAAGCACTTCTCTATAATGAGTCTCCCCAAAACACCACCTGTGTCACGTTGAGTCTTTGTGCCTTATTGACTGAGGCTGTAGGCTTGCATACTAAGGCCAAATTAGTTTTCCTTCTCTGAGGTCACCTTGTGTGCGTTCCCTGTGGGAATGTAGTAAGTGTCTTTTCTCTGTGGAGAGCAGCAGATTCTACTGTGGAAAAGAGGTTTACTAGCAACAGAGTGAGAATGGTGTAAACAAAAGAGAAACTGTTTGTTTAAAGAACAGATTTTGCATAAAGTAATCTAGAAACTAACCAAACTAAGCAGTTGTGTTTACAGAAAGGAAACAAATGTTCCCATGTCACAAAAAACATTTTGTGGGTCCTTGCCTGTAGCTCAAGTTTCAATGTTCTTGCTATTTCAGGAGAGAAAGAGATTCTCTCATCTCCCTTTGCCACTCTCAGAGGCATTTTTCCAAGTCCCTTTTGGCAACCACGTGCTCCTTATTTAAGAAAACTCTCGCCCTAATGTTTTTCAGTCCAATTTTCCAGCTAGCTATTCACACTAATGTTTGAATTGGATGATTCTTTTTAAAGTTTTTTATTCACTAAATAATAAAAGAATTACAAATACAAATGAAAAAAACAGTTTCTCCCACTCCTCTTTTAAAAATAATTTAATAAGATATTTATAACATTCCACTCATGTAAAGGCATGTTATACTCATTCCTTCACTAACATAAATACTACAGGAAAAGCATGATGTTTTTCAAGTTGATATGTTCTAATCAGAGCAACTGTGTTTTTACCAAGACTTTCTGATTTGTTTTCTAATAAATTTCAAGGAAAACTGATTTCAATTTTTTTCAGAGTACAAGTAGATATAATAAACATAGGTATAGCACCTGCTACTCGACATATTTTCTCTACTAAATTCTGTGCTGTAGAGTGCTGTTTCAGTTGGGTCTATTGCCTTCAGCAGTTTTAGTAAACATTCCTGCTGTGGACTTTGGCTGTTGTTTCCCACATAGTACTGATTCCACCAGTTCTGTGTTCATTAAAATACAACAGATGCTTTTTTAAAAAGCAAATCTTCACCTTGGCTGAATTCTAAGATGTCCTGCTATGGATATATCATGATTTGAGAGTTTTCTGATTATTTAATGTTGCCCAGGACTATATCCTGCCGTTTGGAAATAAAGTTAAAAGCTTTCATGAGATCACAGAATTGTTGGGGCTGGAAGGGACCTCCAGAGACCATTGAGTCCAAACCCTCTGCAAAGCAGGCCCCCTACAGCTGGCTGCACAGGTAGGTATCCAGGTGGGTCTTGAACATCTGCAGAGGAGAATCCACAACCTCCCTGGGCAGCCTGTTCCAGTGCTCTGTCACCCTTATTATGAAGAAATTCTTAAATACATTCATGCAGAACTTCCTGATATCTCTGGTTCTCTGTTTATCGAGAAAGGTAGTTTATTAGCCTGCCTGGGTGGAGTATTCGTTAGTGAATGTAAAGCCTGCTTTGTATTAGAAACTTTTGTTAGCATAAGTAATGTCCCTTAGGAATGTGATTTTTGGCAATATTCTATATTGGCAAAAGCCCTAATGTGGATGCTGAACTGCCAACATCAGTGTTTTTGCTGGTATAGACTATACTCAGCGTTCTGGAATCAGTACAACCAGCCAAAACTTTTCCTGCCATTATAATTATAGTATGTTGGTGCTCTAGCATAGACCTGGCAGAAAATCAATTCTCACCCCTACATCTCTCTTAGTTATTAAATATTATTTCGCTGGTAGGTGTAGGCAAGCTGTTACCCCATATGTAAACATCTTCAGCCAGAATAGTCTCTGTTATGGAAGCTTTCTTCTCACTGGTAGGGAGAAAAAAAAAAAAAACTGTATTTTGCCATGTGCAAGTGGCTTATTTATATCCAGAATGACCTGACATTGTACCTATTTTCCTGTTACGTGTATACATAAATAATTATGTAGCGGCCATAGCTAATCTTCACAAAGACCATTAGGTAACTGTCTTATAGCTTCGTATTTATGATTCTTCTTTTTCAACGTCTTGGCGGGCAGAGGCTTCATATTTTATCTCTTGTAAGCTTTAGGAATAACTGAAACAAATGAGATGAAAACAATGTACAATGTACTTTAAAATCCTGGTGCTTATTATTCTGATAAGAACTGCAGCAAAACTGAGATCAGGTCCAAAGAAGATACTCTGCTTTCTGCCCAACTATTCAATTTGTTGAAAACAATGCATGTTTACAGACACAGATGAAGTGACACCTTTGACCCTGTAATCATTGCTGGTTTTAGACATCAAAATATATAATTATTAAAAAAAAAAAAAGGAAAAATCAGTAAAGTGTAAGGTACATACTTGTAATCAAATAAGAAGCGAAGACATGGTGACCACTTCCCATATGTGTTTAGTTACATAAAGCCAAAATGTGACTGTTTACGCTCTCAGGCTTTCCAGGATCCTGCCACCACTACCAGTAAGGTTGCAAAAGCCAAAGGATGTGGCTTGGTGGCATTCACCCCATTCCAAAGTGATGTAAGTTTCCCATGATGTTTCTTGTACCCTGGAGCTGGCAGCCCTGCATGCTGCTGAACAACTCTTCTGCCCTTTCTACACTAGTGAATGTGTTCCCGTGGGCTCACACGTTGTGTTCAGCTTGCACCCCAGACTTCCTGCACTGCCCAGGTGCTCTCAGCTTCCAGATCTTCCCTTTTAGGCCCCACTTATATCCCAAAATATCCCTCCTCAAATTCCACTCATTTCAAGACCAAAGTATATCTGTGAAGCAGATTGAGATTAGCAAACCAAAATAAAATGTGAAAAATATATTACCAAATGAGTCTGTGAACATCTGCTATTGCATTTGTCTGTGTGTCCAGTATGTGGGTTTCCCCTGTGCATAAACTGTGTGGTTAATTAAACTCACAAAATTGCTTACTAACTGTCCACATAATACTTAGCATTCCTAAAACCTAACAGTGTTAATCTACTTTATAAAAGACTTTTGCTTTGAAAATGAGTCAAGCTGCAGGAGATTACAGCGCCTCACCAACTGATTTTCACAGAAAAGTTGCTGCAGAGTTTTTGTGGAGTCTGGAAAGGAGAGCAGACCAGTCAGATTTGGCAGCATTGTCTTTTAAACACTTACTTTAGATGGCAGGCTCTGTAACATGACAGAAGTGGCAAACTTTAATAATAACATGGGAACTCATTACTGGTCACCCTTCTACAGAACACCCAGATAAACTATATTACTACTCAAGCCCTGTTCTGAGGTTAAAAGGTGACCTGGAATCTTGTAGGTGTTTTACATGGGTCAGCAAGGTCCAAAAAAGCTACAAGTACAGATATCCTCTACAGTATTTTCCCAGCTGAGAAACATTTGACAAGCAGATTAGCTTGAATGAGTTTTGATACATTCCTCTGAGAAAAACAGATATTAAAAATAATCAGTCCTTTTGTTTAAGGTAAAATACCTTTTTTTTTTCAATCAAAAGAACGGATTGTCAAAAACATATGGCTGTAAAATATTTCTACTGGGAACTAACATCTCTGAGCTAATGATGATCTACTCAGAGACATGAAGACTCTCGAAGGTAGTTTAGCTAAATAGAAATTTTAAGGAATAATCAGAGATGATAGAAATGGGGTTGAAATTTAGAGATTAAGATACCAAGATCTTCATTCCTATTTAAATGATATTACTGTAGCAAAGAATTTCAGCTCGTTTGGAAGTGTCATCATCTTCTGTATTAGAGAGGGATAGTAGTACCTAACTCAAACAAAACAAAACAAAACAAGCAAACTAATAAATGTCCCTGGAAATGTTTCCTTTAATCTCCTGACAAAATTTTATCTGAACTATGTATTCTATTTCTAGGCCTTGAGTTTCAAAACTAGATGTTCAAAAAGGCAGTGGAAAGAGAAATTGGTTAAGTTTTCTGTAGTCTCACCTGCTTCTGACAGCAGAACAGTGCTCTTTCAATGATATATCTAGTTGGTTAGGACACTTGGAAATGGAGCATCTCTTCTTTTTAGTCTCTGTCACCATCACCTCAGTTTATTATATTAAATAGAAGAGATTCCCACCTCACAATCCCATAAAGTCAGTTAGGAAAGGCTATCTTCTGGATGAGCAGGTAGAAGAAAAAGTGTTCAATTCTCTGAAGGATCTGAAAAATTGTAGGGTTGCAGTGGCATGACCCTTTCATTGAAATGATGCTGGTACTATTCCTTCTAATACATTTCCCCCTATATTTTTACCAGATGCAACTATTTGCTGTACTTGATTTCACTTTTCTACTAGCTCTGGTTGAACAGAACCACATTTTTTGGTAAATAATAGCTTTTTTTTTTTTTTTGGTTGGAAATTGCCCACCAATATTGACACCATCTGCTCCAGGATTCTGTTTTTTCTACAATTTTTTATCTCGGTTTGTATTTCAGCTTTTTGAAGGTTGACTTAGAAAGTCTGTAAAGCTTGTTTCTTCAAAAGAAATCTTCAGCTGTGAATTTTAAGTTCTATTAAAATACTGCTGGTAATTAAGAACAGGACAAGAAGATCATATCTTCTCCAACTCCCCATGATGTGCCTACTTCAAAGACCATTTATCACATCTCTCTGTGACTATGATCTTTGCCTTTATATCCTAAAGAATACTGAAATAAGTATTGCAGCAACTGTGATATCACACTTGGGAAAACATGATTTCCTAAAGGTCACAGAGCCAAAAGGAAATATTTCTGCTTGGAATGTCTCTGCCTTGGCTCCTCTGCAGATGCCTTCTCAAGCCATTGCAGCCCCTTGTTCATTTGCTTACTCATACCCAATTGTCTGATTACCTTATATGCACAGAGATTCCCAAACCGGTCCTACAGGTTCATGCAATTTTGGTCGCTCTATTCACTGCCTGTAAATCTAATTATTTCTAACCCTGAATTTTATCAGAAGCCCATCCCTTGTCCACCTCCCAGCACATTCAACAGATCTGTAATGTGGCATGTGAAAGCAGAAAACCTTAACCGGCTTCTGGCGGTGCATAAGGAGAACACGTTCTCTTCTTTTTTTCTACTTGTACCCATTTCTCCTCCCTAGGGCGAAACTCCCACACCACCTCTTCTGGTTTCAGGTGTAATCATAAACCAGCTGAAGGCAGTTGTGGGTAATGTAGTTCCTTCACTCTCTTCTAACTTCCTGCACAAGTGGTGCTAGGTACTTGCTGGACTGCAAATTCCAGCAGGCATTGTGCAGCACCTCTCACAGACAGGCACACACCAGGTGTGCTCCTAGCAGCTAACCCAGCCCTCAGCACTGGAATTTTTCAAAACCAGAGCGAAAAATAGGTGCTCTTTCAACAGCGCTGATGTCCTGAGCCACAGCA
>NW_024962334.1:21534609-21547746 GCF_019238085.1 Lagopus leucura
TTTTCTTTTCTTTTCTTTTCTTTTCTTTTCTTTTCTTTTCTTTTCTTTTCTTTTCTTTTCTTTTCTTTTCTTTTCTTTTCTTTTCTTTTCTTTTCTTTTCTTTTCTTTTCTTTTCTTTTCTTTTCTTTTCCTTTTCCTTTTCCTTTTCCTTTTCCTTTTCCTTTTCCTTTTCCTTTTCCTTTTCCTTTTCCTTTTCCTTTTCCTTTTCCTTTTCCTTTTCCTTTTCCTTTTCCTTTTCCTTTCTTTTCTTTTCTTTTCTTTTCTTTTCTTTTCTTTTCTTTTCTTTTATTTTCTTTTCTTTTCTTTTCTTTTCTTTTCTTTTCTTTTCTATATCAGGTATTTTTCTTTGTATTTAAAATATTTCAGAGTCTGAGATGTTGCAGTAATTGATTACTTAATAGTAATACTGCAGTCTGCTACCCTGTTTCTGGCTGTTGCTAGTGCCAGGTACCTCTGGAGAAGGTGCAGAACATTTATATATTATGTATTGCACGGTACTGTATCCTAAGGTAGTTTGAGATATGTGGAAAAAGGCACTGTGCTTGCTAAGTGCTGGTGATTGCCATTCTGGAGAGGACAAATAACAGTGAGCCCCTTAAAATTTTAAATTAGCTAATATTAAGCTGACCTTCCATGTCGTTCTTCTTTTGTGAATAAAGCCTCTGTTGGTTGGGTGGGCATGTGCTTTTATTTATTGACTTACTTCCTTGTTGTTGTTTGGTTCTGTTTCTCTCTGTTTCTGTTTCTCTTTTCTTCTGTGTGAACAGAAGCATTCATGCTGATGCACGTAGCTGTTGCTCCGGCCCGCAGTGCTTTGTCAGAGAGAGGTCTGAAACATGCAAAAGGGTGTACTGAACACCACATCAGCATCTTCATTGTTAACAAGAAAACTATTAGAAATCAGAAAAACAGAGTTTAAAGAGCATGTGTACTTCTGACATTTAACATATTTGTTCTGTATTAAAAGGATTCTTGAAAGGTTGTATATCTAGGCTGACTGCAGGAAAATACTGACAGACCTCGAACAAACTCTCTCTCTGTGGCTAAAAATATGACAAGCAGAGCTGGCTAGTCTGTTTAAATGAAATAAAATCCCAACCCCACAAACAAACAAACAAAACAACCGCACATTTAAATGTAAGACAAGGAAGAAACAGTTCTTGTTCTCTTCCCACCTGTTATTACTGCTCAGCTAGTAACACCTCTGCTTTGATAAAAAGTTATTTTTAAAGGAGACTGTTCAAATTCTTACACAGCTTGGGAATCATATGGGGGTATATTTACTATGAACTGAAAGTAGGCATCTTCCTGAGTAAGTGAGGGAGGGCGACCATTTTTAGCGCACAGAACTTGGAAGGCACAAATTACCACGTTGGAAACAACATTCTTCATAGCCCAAAACCATATGTTTGACAGAGGTCGACAGTGAAGAACTTGCACATTGAAACTAGTTTGATGGTAGAAACTGTTTTAGATGGGTGACATACAAGGAAACTTACAGCACAAATAGAATCCGATTACTGTCTTCCTGAAAGCTGTAGAATAATATTTACATTGAGCACGTTAAAAATGAGGAATACCTTCAGTCGTATCCACTAAACTGTTTAGTGCAACGATATCCTCTGGAAATGAGTTCAACAAGCTAATTATATATTGCAGTAGAAGGCTTATTGAGTATTTAAATGTTTGGTTTAAAATGTTATTCTTCCTCTCTCTCTATTTTCTCCTCTCCCCTTATTATGAGAATGGTTAATTGTGTTCAACTGCACACTTCTGTTACACAGTTTTCTCTTAACTCTGTCATAGGGACTTTCAGTTTGTGGCCCAAGAATGTTGGTGTTTGGTGGACTCTCTCTGAGGGATTTCTATGTAGTTATCATAGGGAAGCCAAAATTTTGAAATTCACTCTCTCTCACATCAGATGCCTTTGTTTTCTCTTTTCCACAGCAGACAAACTTTAGAAATTATCCATGTTTATGCTACTGTAAACTTTGGCACGAGTCCTATTTGGGGAAGTTCAGCCTTAAAATGTGAATACAAAATAGATGGATAAAACTCCAACTGCACAAAGTGAAAGAATATAAATCACGTTAATGTAAAAACCAAAAGACTGAATCTGAAGAGTTGATCAGTCACTGGAATCTGGTGGCCATGAAAGGATCTCCTGTATAAATATCTGAACTATTTGTCAGTGGCAGCTGTGGTTTAGCAAACTTCTGCACCACAAACTCCATGCTGTGTACTTGAAGAAAAAAAAAAAAAAAAGCAACAACAGAAAGCATAGCTCTGTCTGGAACTACAGGCTCTTCCATCCCTTTTACTACAAAATACTACATAGGATCCTAAGTTACCTCCCAAATCCAATGATGGCAAATGGAATGTGCTTGGAAAAACAGAAAAGAGCTGTTTCAACAATGTCCTTGTCCTGATATTCCCATACTCTGCTGCTATTACAAGAAGTTTAGACTAATTTAACCTTATATCTTTTTATCTTCTCCTAGGGAAGCATTCCTCATTCATGTCACTCCCTTTCTTGAACTCTTTTTCAGTTCATTTTCTTCAATTCTATTTTCAATAGACAGTTTTTTCAGAAACCGAACTCCAGAGTAAATCTGAGGTCATAAATTCATATAAACCATATACATGTATTGGCTCTATAATATTTTTCCATATTTTCATCTGCTTCTTAATACAGTCCTGTGTCTTATTTGATTTATTGGCATCTCTGTACTTCAGGCAAATGTGTCCAGGATCATAAGTAAACTTTTCCTAAGAAATTGCAACTACTTTAGAACTCAATCCATAGGAACATTTAAAAAGTGTTCCTCCAAAAATGCCATTTGATGTTCTTATATGCAGCAAACTTAATCTTATGCTGTTCAATTTATTAAAATTTCTGGTAGTTTTTGTAGTCTCTTGGAGCATGAATAATGAAAGAATTTTGCTTTGTGAGCAAACACTTTCAACTTACTTTTCACTGACCCTTCCTTCACACCCAACAGAACTTCAGTAAAGTAAGTGTCTACTTCAGTGTCTATTGTGTACTTCAACATGCTTAGCCGTAGGAGTTCATGCATACCTAGGAGTGGAAGCAAAGTTGATGCAGGGCTTTCAACCACCAAAAATTTCAGGAAAGTGAAGCTTTCTTAGAGCTTGCAAGGAGTAATATTTTGTACTCTTTGTGGTGAATGGGAAAAGTTTTTAAGTTTGGATGTGTCCAGGCATTCTATTTAAGGAATTTTATAGGAGGCATATACTGCAATGATGGGAGTTCCTTACTTGCACAGTTGAGCTTCCCTGAGCCAGCCTGCTCAGGAGGAGGCCAGCTGAGGATTAAATCTTTGTGATGTACCTGAGGATGCTGCCTTCTTCTTAGTGTATGGATGACTCTGTTCTGAAACCCAGTGAGCATTTTGGCAGCCTACAACAGGCACTTCTAGATCTTCTGCTCTTAGGATTTGTATTTACAAAAGAATCTAGATGACAGTTATAG
Source organism: Lagopus leucura (assembly GCF_019238085.1). NCBI lineage: Eukaryota > Metazoa > Chordata > Aves > Galliformes > Phasianidae > Lagopus > Lagopus leucura. The sequence continues at coordinate 21,538,103 of NW_024962334.1, forward strand.
GAATCTAAAATGTAAACAGTTGAATCAGCCATTTTCTTTAGCTTTATCAATGGGAAAAGGATCTTTTCAAGTTCTTAAGGGAAGTCGGTTTCCACTGAAGAATCTGAGTTTGAAATGATCTTTGTATTCCTCTTTACAACATACCTGAGAGATAGGAAGCTGCTATTTTAGTTTGGGTAAGGCCTTGCTTTACGTTCAAGCTGCTCTAATGGCTACTTGCTGCTGAATGTGGTAGTCCCACTTCTCTCACCTTACTATTACATCCCACGAAGCAGCACAGATAAACACTGGCTCATCAGTGCCAGCTGTGACAGCTCACTGTGAGACCAGATAAGTAACAGCAAGACTGCTGGTTTCTGGAACAGCCAGCCCTGCAGCAAGTGGCATGCCCAACAGCAGCCTTAGCCTTAAGCATGATTGCCATGTGATTATGTCTCTTGTTTAAAGTCCTAAAACCTTGGTAGATTTGAACCTTTGTTCTATCCCAAGCTTGCTCTGAATACTGTGATGTCCATCTCTTTCTCCATGGAAGCATATAATTCTCACTTGCTCCAATAGGAGGCTCACAAATATTCAAATGTTTAAGATGATTCTGAAATGAACTGCTCCAAAACTAATGCCTGCTATTTTATCATGTTGGCCCATGGTGTCAGAGGCATATATTGGTAGTATGGCAGTAGATGTTGAACCTTCCTGTCAATATTCCTTTACATTTTGTTACCATGAGACAGATGGCAGCAGAGGAGCAGCCTGACAGAATGGCATCTGATACGGAAGTGCAGATGAAGCAAAGGAGTGGAATTAAATTCCTATACGCAGAAAAAATGGCACCCTCTGACATTCATTGATATTTGCTGAAGCTTCACAGAGACCAAACAGTGAATGTGTGCACAGTGAGCTGGTGGGGTGGTGCGTTTCAGCAGTAGTGACAGTAACAGTGGATCACCTCCACTGGCATAGCTACTGGAGGGTGACAGTATTGAAGAGTAGTGGTTTGTAACTGAGAATTCGCTCTATCAAATAGTGCTATTGTGCTCTTTGCAGTTGTTGTAGTTTCCATGGAAATAAATAGGAGACACTACTTGTGGAGCGACCTATGTAATGGACTTTTACTTCAATTTCCACAGACTTTTAGTTAAAAAAAAATCAGGGTATTAATTCTTTCTGTGCTTTTACTTACTAGTCCTACCAGCTAACGGCATTGCTTGTCCATTGTGCCAATCCTCCTGCTATCACACCAAAGCAAACAGCTCCTTGCCTGTTGGCTGCAGTAAGCTGTATAAGAAAACATTTGTGTGGTGACTTAAGGAGTTTTTTGAGTTCCCAGCTTAGTCTGGGTCTATCAAGATCAAAACTTTCACTATTAGGCTCAAAACTTGTGATCCATCACTAGCAGATCCTGCAGCCAATTTCAGTCCTCTGATCTAATTGGGATCAGAATTTGGGTATGTATTTACAAGAAGAAGAAACTGTATTTCTACATGCACTGAGCGGTATAATTAAAAGGAAATGACTTAGCCCAAAATATCCGAGGGGAGGGGTGGGGCCACTGGCAAGACTTTTAGGTGATTAGCTTTACTCATAGGTGATCTCATGTAGCACTAACTCTGAGCCCTGATGAAAAGCCTATGGTTTGGTAATCACTTTTTTTAGCTCTCTTGCTCTGATCCGTTTCCCCTAACTTAAGGGTCTCTGTAAAGATGAGGGGTTCAACATAGCAGGGAGACAAGAATTCTCCGTTTACTTATAATGCTGCCCTAATTCCTGCAGCATAATTTGTCACCTGTTGTTCTGTGTGAAATTACAGCACTGTGAACCTGAGTAATGGCTGTTTGCTCTTCTGTTCAGTGTGTGGGTATTTTTGATTTCCCATTTGAAATTTGGTCCGTTTAACTTGCTTCCAGTAAGTTTTATACTATATATTATAAAAGTGAAATGAGCAATGCAACAAATACATCCAAAGAAACACCTAGCAGTTCTCACTAGAGACAAGCATTCATAGTATCTCTCTCAAGGGGTGGGAAGAGGACAACTAAGCAAAACTTTGCCCCTCACTTTCCAAGTGTCAGACAAACTATTATAAGCTGGCATGGGGCAAAATTTCCCAGTCCTGAAGCTAGGTAGTACACAGGGCCAATTTGTGGGTTACACTAATTCAATGAGCTGAAAAACTCCACTGTTAAACTCCATATAGCTACGAGGACTGCGGGAGAAGCTAGCTAGCATGGTAGCCCAGTGGGATAACTGTTGTTCTGAGGTGCTCAGAAAAATCCGAAGGGTTCATAAATCTAGTTGTAAATCATAATTGGACAGTTTTCTTGAAGGCTGCACTTAACAGAAGTTGCATTCACCATCACTTTTTTGTTTTGTTTGTTTTGTTTTATGAAGTAATAAAATCAATTGTTCTACAATGAAATGAAATGAAAGAACCAGAAAAACAGTGGTGAATGTGTATAATCTCTCTCTATACTGGTAATTTTCTACCACATGTTGAGCATAACTGTTGCTTTTGATTTCTTCTGATAGCTGAAAAGCAAGGCTGGATGTACCCATGCTACAGCACTCTCTCAGGAGGTGTTTCTAACACTTGCCTTGTTCTTGAGTTAATTGCCTTTTCAGACTGTGAGCATTTTGAGACAGTAAAGGGCTCTTATGATATTTATGCAGTGACTGTCAAGGCCCTGTTTGCAGTGGTAGCTTTCTTCCCAAGGCACTCGAACATCCTGTGTTCTGTCACTGGTTTCCTGTGTGGTCTGGGACAGGTCTTTTGGAGCCAGATTTTTAAGGGGTTTAGCACTTGTTTATGCAGCTCTTAGGTAGGAGTGGAGGAGATGGTAATGTGCCTATTAATCTCTTTGTGCTTTAGTTTTTGGTCTGTAAACCAGTTTTCTCCACTCCTTTCTCCTACCATCTTCTGTATCTGCCCTTCCTGGTCTGGTGTATTAAACAATCAGATCCTTGTGACCAGGATGGGCTTACTATGTATTTGTACAAAGCTTAGGAGAGGGTTGCTGTTGCAGCTAGGCCTGCCAGGATATAAATGAAAAACTAAACCATAACCCTCATTTGTGTCCCACCATAATATAAACATCAGCTCTGGATCTCGAGATCAGATGTCTCTCTAACTGTCCCAATTCAATAGAAATATATTTAGCTTGGCAGAATAATAAGAAGGTGAATGTCTGTGCCCTTGGTTCTGCGTAGGAAGAGTAAAGGCAATTGCTTTGTTTCTTTTGGCTTTGAAATCTGTGAATAAATCATATCTAGTGATTCTGAAAGAATCCAACAGATAGACAGGCTGCCAGCTTTTGAGCTTCTGTGCCTATGGTCCTAAAGTCCATGTGTCTCAGGCCCCATTTCTCTTGGCATAAGTGGGACGAGTAGGTCTGTATCTTGAGCAGCTTACGCCTTTCTTGGCTAGTAAATTGTTTCTCTCTTAATATGGAGAAAGTGGAGTGAAAGCTCACTCGTCTCCTGCAGGCAAAATGTTCTCTATGGATTACGCTTTAAGCCTTTTTTTTTTTTTTTTTTAATGCTAATCTCTAAAGAACATTAAGACAAAAGTATGTGTGCAAGTTACTGATTCAGCATACCAAATGAAGACAACAGACATTGACTCAGCGTTGTAAAATCATGCTAAAATCAGTAGCGTGAGATGAATTTAATGATCTCACCTAAATAAAATAATCTGAACTAGCTTGCAGAGCAAAACAAGCTATTCAGTTACATTCAGACTGCCTTGATAAACACACAGTCTTGGTGTGAAGCTCAGCATAATCTATTGCAATTCTGAGGATAACAACTTTCACTAACTTAGACGAATATCTTTATATGTAGTTACTGATGTTTTACTGACTGCTGCTTTTTTTTTTCTTCTCTTTTTCTTATGGAAGTGGATATCTACACAATAGCTAAAAGAAAAGCACTGTAATCTAATCCAAGTTCAGGCCTAAACATTTGGGAAATGCATCTCCAAGAATACTTGCCAAATTAGAGTTTAGATGAAACTTTGGAAGCAAAACATATCCTTTCCATTTGACTTCCAAATATCACGCTCTTTCTGCTCTCTGTAGCAGATAGCTCTTGGCTGGAGAATCTTATGTTCTGTAAATATCTGCTTGTTGTCATCAGTGACATGAAAGTCTCTTCTTACCATAAGAGGAGACTGAAAATCTCGTATAATAAATGGCACAAACAGGCTTGCACATGTCTGTAGCAAAGAGAAGTAACAGGAATCTCCAGTCTCTCTGCAGCCAAGGAATAAAACCTCTTAGGCAAAGTAACTTGCTGTTACGCATCAAGGTGCATGTTTGATGTTTACAAGTTAAATGCTAATATGATATCTGCATGTTTTGACACTTGTATACTTCAAACAAGGAACCCCTGACAGTAATGGTAAGGATACACATGTACTGGCAGAAGAGAATTTCTTGGTCTAACGTCTTTCAGCTGCACTGTACATGTGCTCTGTATGTTGATTGCTATGGAAAATGTATAAAACACCAAATTTCATTAAAATTTTTAATTTCATTTACAGGAATCTGCAGTATTTCTCATAATAAGTATTTTTGAATCCTTATTATCTGAAGTAGTGAGAGCTCATTAAAGATGCAAAACTCTAGACTTCCTGTGAAGGAGTGAAATGCTTTAACATCAAAGGCAGTGGCTTTATAATAAAGATGTGAAAGCTTCCTCCCACATTTCAGTTCATGTGGAACAAGGACAGCAAACTCACAAAGATGAAACCAAGAAATTTCTTTAGGGATGGCATTTGGAAGGCGTTGCTGCATAGGTTGAATCCTCAGAGTTACCACATGGCAGATGCCTTCAGGTTCCTAACTAAGATTGTCAAAACTCTAGAAAGCTACTGTAACTGTGGCCTGAATTTCAGTTTATACTACTTGTAACCTTGTACCTGATTTCAGTTCAAAGTGAACTTTATTCTGCTATCAATGATCAGACTGAAAATGGGCAACTAGCCTTCACTCTAGGCTATTAAGGGATATTTGAAATGATTGTTCCATTCTTTCCAGTCTGCTCTAGCCAATGCATGAGGCACTGCTGTCATTTTCCTCCAGCAGGCAGGGGTAGCAACCCTTCTGCAAGAATGGTGTCAGAAGAACCTCAACTCGAGATAGTGTATGAAGATTACCTTTTAAAATAATATATATGAAATTAATTCATCTTTGTCCAGTGTTTAAATATCCTAGTGATCCCAGATCAATTTTCTGTAACTTTTCCTTGATAACAGTAGACTGGCAATAGCCTACATAACTGTTTTACTTCATATGCCTGGTGATAATTCTTTTTAGTGAATGGAGCATCATATGGCTGCAGAGATGGTTTTAGATGGCAAATGAGACACAGGACTTCAGCCATTATTTTTCTTTGTGGAATCAGCCAAACTTTTATATAGATGAAAACTTCTTCAAGTAAACAAATTTTTGTTTATGAAAGAATGAAACATAGGATAATTTAGGGAAAGATTTTTCTGCCCCTCCTTCCAGTTTGAATTGTGACTTAAGTGGAGAATTTCACTTATTCTAGTGCTTGACCTACTGGCCCCTCACTTCGTCCTGTGCTCATTCCCTCTGCATCTCTAACGCTCACTGCCATTGCAAATGCACCTGTGTATGGTTAGGAAGTAAGAAAGTAGCAACAGCTTTGTTGTCTTTTTCTTCTCACCACTGCCATGTTAATGGAAAAGAAGAAAGAAAATTAAAGTGTTTTATTCTTGGCAAATGGCATGGAAAAATAGAGCTGAATGAAGAAAGATTTGTGAATAGGCAGGCAGGCTCCTGAGTATAGTACCTGCTCAAGTTACTCCTGAGCCACTACAGCTTTCATCTGCTTCATCAAATTTTGCCCTCAGAAGTCAATGATGTTTTCTTAGATGGAAGAGCTGGAACAAGTAGGGGTGGAGGTAGGGTGCCTGTAGCAGCCTAGGAAGTGAAAGCTGGAGCTGTGCTGTTGGAGGTGAGTAGAAGGAAGGGGTTGAAGTCGACATGGGAATGTCTGGGCTAAAATATGGCCTTCTATTATTTGTCACATGAGTAATTAATCCGTCCATTCAAGAGGTCAGCCAGATGTCATTGAGGACTTCAGGAATGATTTCTGCCTCTGAGTACTCCATGGAGGCTGAAAAAGGAATATACACACTTGACGTGCTTTCAGTGGTAAATACTACATGTAGCACTAAAATAATACGGTTTTCCTGAGTGGGAAACTTAGCTTTGCACTGAGGTATTGCATCCATGCTAAGGGTATGTATTGCAGGAGGGAGAACTGCTGCTAGAAAGCCAGTTGGTCATGGCAGTGCAATGGAGAAAATGAAGAACAAAAGAACATGGGGATTGGAGGAAGACAAAAGCTGGAACAACGAGCTCACATTGTGCTTACATTCACTTATTTCTCCATTTGAAGGATGACTTTGGTCATCCATTTTTATGCAGTGATAACATTGGGAATGCTGTCCTACTGAGTAGTAAGAAAGGGAAGCCCTCATCTCTATAAATAGGAACAGATAGTTCAGTCAATGAAATGTAAAGCAGCAAGATTTGAGAACTAAATTTAGATACATAAAGGCATGGAATTTTCTGGGAACTTCTTGACTCAAATCTTGAACTCAAATGTTTCCTTAGAATAACATACATGCAGTCTTCAGCATCACATGCATGTATAAAACTGCCAGCAATGTTAAAAGCAGCCCTTCCTCTGCTTTCATATGTAGCACTTCTTAATTCTGAAATACCTAGTTTGCTGCAAGCAGAGATGGATTATTAAATAGGATCTGATATTAAGTGGCGATTTATCTTCCTATAACTTAATTCTTTTTGCTGGATTATCACTATTTCAGGATCTATCTGGCTCTATTATTTCATATTAATCATATTATTTCTGTAAAAGTATGTAATTTTTAATAATCTATTGATAAATATCTAAGAGTACAATTTGGAGATTAAAATGCCCTTCATTGATAGAGAAACTAACAATTTAAACATAAATCCCTTTCAATAGAAGTAAGATTTTTTTTTCCTGTCATGAATGTTTGTAATTGCTATGTAAAGGGAGTGTCTGCAATATAATGAGAAGTATTGGGTTTGGCTTTTAGAGAACAAAATCTGTTTTTATGAGTCCTCCGCCCTTCTTCCCTTCAAAATTACAGTTTCAGCAAACAATATCAAAAATAACTTCAAAATATTGGCAGGTGCACCTTAATGGGTATCCTGTTACTAGCAATGAAGGCACAAATGTTTTAAATGGAATGACATCTCACTACAAGAGAAAAAGTTCTGACCAAGTTTTGTGGTCTATGGCTGCCATAAAAAGCAACAAAGAAAATATGGGCTTTCTACAGTATACCTTGGAAAGAGTCACAGTGATTAAGACTCCATTGGATGCTTTCTTCTTTATGTTGCTAAAATGCCAAGGGCTATTAAACAAGCTCTTCAGTCAAAACAGATAAATGCATAAAAAATAGGTATATGCTTTTTCTTAAAAAAAATAAAATACTAATAATAATTAAAAAATCATAATTTGTCAGATATACTATTTGTTCTGTCACATATTCATGTGTCAGTTACACAATCAGAAGTAAAAAAAATATATAATTTGTGAGTGTGCTGGAGAATGATTAGGCTGTGGTTAGAAACTCTCTAAACTAGATCCTTATGACAACGTAGTCTTCAGGCAATCACCTCATTTTCCTGAATTGAGAGCACAGGGGATTAAAAGTGCTTCATACAGACATGGGTATCAAGCTGAATTTACTCTGAGGTTCATGTTGCATGTTTTGCTTAGGTATCTTCAGTCTATGGCTGTAGAAAATGTAGTTCAGTACCCGGGGAGGTACATCAATTTCACAGCTGGAAGTTCAAGACTGGGTCCAGGCACAGTGTCAATCACATTGCATGATTGTGTCTGTTTTAGTTTGGAATAGGAAAAAAATCCTACATCTTTGTAACCTGTCCAGCTGATAAAGGTGCTTAAAATCACTCATTAATGTTGATTCTAATTATAAAGTTAAGAGCTTAGAAGAACTATGAGTGGATAAAACAATGGCCTTTCTCTGCAGGTGGATTCCTTGGTGCTTTGACTTAGTGCCATGAAGAGAGCACAGCTTTTGAAGGATTTCACTTATCACACCACTGGACTAGATGAGACATTTAAATGTTAAAAGTCAAGGCCTTTGCTCAGCACTTCAATTATTTGCTTTTGGGAAATATGTGACTTGATGAAGTGCATGAATGCTGGTTCCTAATGAAGAACAAGTTCACTACTTTTCCTGGGTTGGATTTTCTGGAAATTGTTATCCTTTACTTGTGTTCTGGGTGGATAGCTGTTCTCCATGTATAACTGTAAGAACATTAAACATTTAGATGTTGCCAAAACCCAGTGTTTGGAATAGAGGAAGCCACTTTTTGTTTTGTTTTTATTTTTATTTTTTTTGTCATGACTTTGTGACTCCAAGATAGGCTTTTTTTTTTTCTTTTTAAAGTGTCCTTTATTATTCTGTCAGCCATGAGATTGTAAATAATTTGCTACTGTAAATGTTATTGCTGCTTCTTTTCCCCCACCACTGCTTCCTGCCCTCAAAGAAACCACAGCTTATATCTGTCCCTCTGCAAATTGCCTTTTGGCAAGAATAGGAAAAAGGCAGAGCCTTTTTCCTGGGAAAAGCATAATAAACACTATGCAGGAAAGCTGGAAGTGCTGTCCAAGCAGAGGCAGTGTGTAGGTGCCTAAGGCCTCATAGACCCTCCACTGGCAGGTAAGCTGTTCAATTAAAGACCCAGTGTGTACCTTCTGCATGCGGCTTGGGTAGGAGAAAAAGTCTAATTAGCAGAAAAAGATGAAAGCAAGGGCAAAAAGCTCAACATGTTGAATATTTTGGAGGTATCCTGTATTTACAAACTGATCATAACATAAAAGCTATAGCTCACAAGGACATATATAGCTAGCTAGCGAAAGTTCTGGGGTTCCCAGTTGCTCTCATCCTTCTAGGTTTAATCTTAAGAAAAAAGAGAAGAACAGGATAGGCAGCAAGGCTCTGGTTTACATGCAGAACTCTTTACACAGAAGCCCTACCTTTGCTGTGCAATATAGCTTATATTATGGTGGCACTGAAACACAAAAAAGAAAAAATGCATCATTTAGCAATGGAAATTTATAATCAGATTGCTAAATAAAAGATGCTCCTTACAGAGGGTGTCCAACATCATTTTTGAAGGAATAACTCTTGGGATTACTGTAACTTGTAAACCCTGTGAAGTATCTGCAAATGTTTCCATTGGGCCACCAGCAGTGAAGCAACTCTGTGTTTCCAAAGTATGTTTATTTAAACATGGCACATGATAATCTGTTGTGCTTGTTTGCTTGCTTGTTTTTTAAAAAAACACAATTATTGTTTTTAGAGGCTTTTGAGAAGAATTAAATGAGTTTTTAGAACAATTAAGGAAATAAATGTAGGAAGTTCTCTGTTCAGAATAATGAAGTAATATTACAATTTAGTGGCACAAAGTTGGTAACTTTAATTTCTTAAGAATATCCTTACTTTCCATTTTCAGTTCTTTAAAAATTTATTTGGTAATGCAGGTGGAAAGCAATGTCTGTCTATATATATATATATATAGACAGACATTGCT
>NW_024962334.1:21579393-21767636 GCF_019238085.1 Lagopus leucura
GAGAAGAGAAGAGAAGAGAAGAGAAGAGAAGAGAAGAGAAGAGAAGAGAAGAGAAGAGAAGAGAAGAGAAGAGAAGAGAAGAGAAGAGAAGAGAAGAGAAGAGAAGAGAAGAGAAGAGAAAAAGAAAAGAAAAGAAAAGAAAAGAAAAGAAAAGAAAAGAAAAGAAAAGAAAAGAAAAGAAAAGAAAAGAAAAGAAAAGAAAAGAAAAGAAAAGAAAAGAAAAGAAAAGAAAAGAAAAGAAAAGAAAAGAAAAGCCCCAAGGTAACCATTCCATCTCAGTTCTATTTTTAATTCCTGTTTCTTAATTCCTTTTTCTTTCCTGTAGTGGTAATGGGAATGCTTACTCAGTGCATTGCAGCATTCAGAAAGTAGGTGCAATCAGGAATTGTGATGCTGTCTCAGAGAGAGGGTCTGTATTACGGTATTGATTGAACTGCAGAAGGTTAACACTGAGACAGCTCTTCTCTTCTGTGCTCATTTTTTCAGATATTTAACAGTACCAGAATTTGTGTCTAAGCTGAAATCTATCCCCATGACTTATTCTGTAGAAATTGCTTACTCTGTCTGTAATGTTCCACACTTCTGAAGGAGAGTTAGTAAGAAGAGCCCTTGCAAAGCAACAGATTCATCTGAATGCAGTGATCTATTCTGAAAAGAAGACCAAGATTTTCAAGGTGGACTAATGCCTTCAACTAGCTGCTTTTGAATCACTAATCAGAGTGAAATTTAGAGGATCATTTTTCAAATATTGGCCTTTTAAATCTGGACAGCTGAAATCTTTATTCTGCTAGAAAGCTTGATCTTCGCACCAATTACAGCCACTCCAGTAGCATTACACTACTGATAAGAATACTCTTCTTCAGTGGCTAAGCTACAATAAAAAATCCAACTACTTTTCTTTTGTGTTTTAATGCATTTCTCCCCTCATATATCTACAAGTAAATAGTTTTAGGAATGTTAGATTGAATTATCATCCAACATTAAGTTTCTAGAAGGCATACTACCTACTATCTCTCTGACATATTTTACTCTGCTGGCATCCTCATTCTTGAGATTCTGATACAATATTTCATAACACTTCAAGGAATGGGGAGATGTTTTATATCTGGAAAATTGATTTGCCTGAGGTCAAATGGGAATCATGGAGCTGAGGAACGCATTGAAGTTGTCTCACCCACTGGCAACTTAAAGCCTGAGATATCATTAATTTCCATATCTTGCTGCTGAAATACTGGAAAGAGAACAGCACAATCTGTTTCATTATTTCAACAGTTACCAGACATGTAGAATGAGCATCTAGAGTCTGACAGTTAGGATGGAGTGTTTTTTTACCATTCATCTGTTTGGCAGGTTTTTATTTTATTTTACTCTGAAGAAGTATCACAGTCATGGACAGATAGATGCAGGAGACAATTTACCTTTGCGCTTGCAAAATTTTGTGAGCTACGTTAAATGGCATTTCTTAATTGTCCTTACTGCAAAATGGCTATTAACTAAAATATAAGTGTATTAAGAAGATTTAGAATTCAATTCAGCAAGTACCTTAAGTACCTTAAGTGTTTAATGTCCACTGAAGTCAAAGATTTTATGCACATCCTTCAATGCTCTGCTAAATTGACACATCTGTAGTATTCACTGAGATGGTGCAGTTCCATTTCTAACTATTTTATTTACTATAGATTTAATTTCCAGCAACAAAATAAACACGTAAATTATAAATTCATACGGGAACCTTTATACTGGGTTCAGAAATGAACACATACAAGATACTTGGGCATTATATAAAGCACATATTACCAAATAAAAATTGCTAGTTTTCAATCTAGTATGTTCCACTAAGCTTTCAGCCTTAATATTTTCTAAAGAAGTTATTAAAAAGTGTAAAAATGTATTCTACTTTTACCTGGTGCTATTCTAATCAGCTAAGTAGATATTGCAGCTATAATTTTTAGGGGAGAGATGACTATAGCCAATAGCAGTTATTTTGGAAAACTTTACTTCTGTTTGATTACTTAAGAAGAATGCAATTATTAGAGTACTGCAATTATCCTAACAGTAGCAGCAGAAACCATTAAATGCTGCATTTTCTTTTTTCCTTATCTACTTTTCAGTTGCGCCTCAATTAAAAAAAGTGTTAATTTAAAGAATTCTGACAGTCTTCCTACTTTTTACTCGCATTACTGTTCCTACCAGCAAAATAACTGTTTTAATGGAAAACATAATTAAAAATTTACTGCATTTTCTGCCAATAATAGCACAGCTTTACTCTAATCTACTGTGTTGGAGCAATCAGAACACCTGGGTGAGCTTTATTTGCGAGAGAAAATGTGTGAATTTTCTATCATGCTACAGTTAAGGGTCTAGGTTTGACTAGAAGTGGCATGTGCAGACAGGCACAAAGAACTTTAAAAGCTCTTTTGCATTCTTTTTTGACATTTTGCTCTCACATAACATTTCTTATATATGTAGTTTCCTAACTTTTCTGGTGATTTCTTGCCACTGGAAGATGGTGAGCCTGTATTGTTCATAGCAATCTCATATGGATATGAAACAAACACTGGAAGTTGCACTGCATTCCACAAGAACATAGGGCCTGTGGATGTCTTTTGTTCTATCTCCATACTGGTCTTAACAGACCATCATCCAGCTCTGGAAGACAGAACAGGATGAGGCCTAAAAACCACTTATTTCTCCATTGTGATGGAAATCTGTACAACAATGGAAGAGTCCATCTGAAGAAGAGGCTGATTTATGGTAGTTCTACCATTTCCAGAGAGTATGTGCATAATAAAACAAACAAAAAAAGAAGACAGAACCTAAAAAAAAAAACCATCCTACCCTCCAACCCCACTAAAGATAAATATAGAAAAATCTGTCAAAATGCAGCTCTATGACATTCAGCTCTTCCTATGTAGAGACAATAAAACAGAAGAAGCTGTAATTATAATGCTATTTAATATTAAGGACTTTGTATACCAATGTCAGTACAGCTTTCCTTAGGAAATGTTTGTTGACTTGCAAAAAAAAATTTTTTTTTCAAAACAACTGAGCAGACACAGAAGTATACTGTTTGTCTTGTAGTTTGGACGCAACAATACTCCTAGCTTCTCTTTTTTTTTTTTTTTTTTGGTGTGGAATGCCTAATGCATCCATGCTCTTCAGATTTGCTGTATATGTTAGTTTTTGTTGTTGCTGTTGTTGATACCAGTCAAATTTACAGAGACACAACATAAACAATGTATTATTTTAATGGATTCTGCTAAGTGTAAATATCTTCCTCAATGGTATAAAGAGGTCATTCTCGGTACATGTTCTGCTTAGTTATATTTGTTGTTTTGTAAACAAAATAAACACAAAAGAATACCTAAAATGATTTTCTTCCTTTCAGGTTCATAGGTACTGTTTACCTTGTCACCTGCAGTAAATTGCTTACAGTGTACCATTTCAGCTGTGCTGAAATTAAAGCCTTCATGTTTTTAGCATGTGGTTTCGTTTCTGAGAGTTCCAGCAGTGAGTACAGACCAGATGAAAGACTTCAGCGATTTAAAGTCTTGTGTTGAGCTGTGTTGAGTCCCATGCTCAGAAACAAGCTGAGCGCTTTGAAGCCAACACTTTGCCCTGGAAATCGCACTGACACAGCTTATCTGAAATTTTCATGGCTTCCTAGCCATTAGAGAAAAAAAACCAAAATTGATAAAAAGAAAGTCATGCCCCCCTTTTCCACCTACATTCGCATGTTAGAAAGGAAACCCATAATAATAGGTCACTCTGCAGTTAAAATCAATACCGAGCCAGCTGAGCAAAATTTGAACACCTATATTCTGAAACACGAATGCAGTTTTCCTAGGCATCCTAATATCAGTGAAACTGTTGGGTATCAGGAACCTCTTAAAAATCAATAATGTGATACTTTAGCATGAACAACAGCGTATAATCATCTTTAAAGAAATTGTAGTAAAATGAGAGAACAGATACTAATTGTTTCTACAATAAGGTAAATAAAATCCAAACAAATTCTTATGACAGATTGTGCAGAAATATATATATAGCCACAATAAAAAACAGCAGATTGATCTCAAGTGGGTGTAAGAGTGCAGGGTGAAGAAATGCAATTTTATTTCCTCATTTTGCTTCTTTGACCTTTTCAGCAAAGCTGAAAAAATCTCACTCTTCAGGAATGATGATAAACCAGATATATAACAAGATTGTACATGACCCTGTATGAACATTCCTTTCATCTACTCTGTTCTGCCCTAAAAGGCATCCATTGACAGGATGGAGTATTTCTGACAATATTTAGGACATGACTCAAAATCAAACAAACACTGTCAGAGTCCTCTCAGAAATTTAAATAGATGTAAAGCTATATTGCATTTCAGGGAAAGAATTTATTGCCTTAAAGACTTAAATGGATCACTTTATTACTGATTAACAAACAGCCACAAACCTCACAAATACGGTCCTTCTAAGGCAATGAAAATTTTATGTAGGGAGCGATGTTCTCTATAGGACTTAAACTTTTCTTTAGATTCAATTATTTTAAATTCATTGGCTGATGAAAAAAAATCTCACCAGAATACTATCCCTTTTAGAAGGACTATTTGGAACCTATTTAATATCTTAATCAGTGACATCCACAGTGGGATCAAGTGCAGCCTCAGCAAGTTTGTGAATGACACCAAGCTGCATGCTGTGGTTGGCATGCCCGAGTGTTTGGATGCCATCCAGAGAGACCTAGACAGTGATTGGCCCAGGAGAACTTCATGAGGTTCAACAAATTCAAGTGCAAGGCCTCTTACATGTGTCATGGTGACCCCCACTATCAGTACAAGCTGGGAGACTTTAGGGTGGAGCACAAACTTGCCAAAAAGGGGTTGTATTCTCTGGTGGATGCAGCTGGACATGAGCCAGCAAGGTGCACTCATAGCTCAAGAAGCCAACTGTACCCTGGGCTGTATCTAAAGAAATATGACCAGCAGGTCAAAAGAGGTTATCCTACTCCTCTACTCTGTGCCGGTGAGACTTCACCTGGAGTACTGCATCCAGATGTGGAGTCCTCAGTACAGGAGAGACATGGATTGATTGAATGCATCCAGAGGAGGGCCATAAAAAGGTTGCAAGGAATGAAACACCTCTCCTATTAGGGCAGGCTGAAAGAGCCGTTCAGCATAGGGAAGAGAAAGCTCTGGGGAGACCTTGTAGTGGCCTTTCTGTATCTAAAGGGAGGATATAAGAAGGAAGGGGACAAGGTCTTTAGCAGGGTCTGTTGTGATAGGACAATGGGAAATGGTTTCAAACTATGGATATAAGGAAAAAGTTTTCTTTGATAAGGGCAATGAAGCACTGGAACACGTTACTCAGAGAGGTGGTGGATGCCCTATCCCTGAAGACATTGAAGGTCAGACTGGACAGGGCTCTGAGCAACCTGATTGAGCTGTAGATATCGTTGTTCATTGCAGGGGAGTTGGACTCGATGACCTTTAAGTGTCTGTTCCAACCTAAATAAATCTGTGATTCTATAACCTTGTAAATAGGAATTCATCAGAGTTGGCAGTATTGTGCATTTTAATAGGTATTAATGATAGATAGCTGATAGGTAGCTGATAGAAGGTATCAGTAATAGCAATGTAAAAGTTAAAAAACTAAAATTCTATTTGATTTGATGTTAAGATGCTTTTTCCTGTAGCTAGTGAATATTACATATTGTCATGGAACAAAAAGAAGCTTGAACCTCCATTTTCTTTTGCTGCTCTTTGATTTGTCCTTCTGTTACTTCTATTTCATTATTTTATCATGGCAAATATTGAACTGTCACAATGTCCTCCTTATCCCAACCAGCTTTTAATGGTATTCCAGATGGAATAGTACCTCCAGAAAAATGATTTGGTAAGCGAGAAGTTTGAAAGATTTGTGCAATGCATAATTATCTGTGATCAAAGCTGATCTATATATACTTTACTAGGATTGCAACAACGTATAGCAATATTTCCAATAGAACAGATAGAAAAGGGGCATATAAGAATTTTACATCTTTCAGTAAATCTGAAATAATATTTCAACTTCTGTTCATCAGTAACATGTATTTTTGTACTGAGTTTATCTGTTGGCTCAAAACCCAAGAAAACTTGTTTCACAAGGACTCCCAAATCCTTTAAATGTTTTCTAGTGCATAGATCCAAAGGAAAACAAGTAAACATCACAAGAATATTAAACACACATTGATTTTGACATGTTGCTTTAACCCCATTAATTTTGTTTACAAAATTTATTGGAACAGCCTTTATTTTTGTTTAGCCAAAACAATAACGTTAACATTTTCCTTCTGGATCAATTGATGTATGAAGGCTCTGAAGTGTTGCTAAGCAAAATAAAGGTATATTTTCTGGGAAGATATAAAACTGTCAGTTCTGGCTGAGATGTTTCTGAAACTACCTGATGTTAACCTTTTATGTACCAACACTATATTCTGAATGATCTGACTAATTGTAATTGCCTCGCTCTCCAAACAATGCCAATCAGGTCAAATAATTTTTTGCTGCTTACTGGAACACCTCCATGTATGTCAATACTTAACCTGGAGAATTTATGTGAATATTCTTGAAATTTATGGTGTTAACTTCTGTAGCTGCACTTTTGAATTTCAAAGCTACAAAAATGAATGCAATTCCCTGTCTTTGCTCTAAAGGATTACTGAGGGACTCCCAGGAACTTAAAAAAAAAAACAACAAAAAACCAACAATGAAAATCTGAACATGTCATGGTACACTTTTTAAGTGAAAACCTAGTCATTCCACAAAGAGATGCTGTTACAAATGAAGAAGTAATTTTATTAGGGTAAAACAACCATTCCAGTTGATTGTCTTTTCTTAATATCTGTTCTGGAAGACAAGCTGTGCATTCATACTGCAAATTTCATATTGTACAAGAGATATTTCTACACATACTTCATGCAAACATTATTTCAAAGAGAAGCAGATAGATAGCATGCTATATTAATATAATCATATCAGCAAAGCAAAGAAAAAGCTCCCTGAGTCATGGGATGCAGAAATTTCTGCTCCATTCCACAGGCACTGTCTCACTGTTTAGCCTGGAGGTACAAGAAGAAACCTAGAATCATAGAATCATAGAACAGCTTGGGTTGGAAGGGAATTCAAGGATCGTCAAGCTCCATTCCTCCTACCACAGGCAGGGTTGCCAGACAATAGATCAAGTGCTAGATCAGATTCTCCAGTGCCCCAACCATTCTGACCTTAAACATGTACAGGAACAAGACATCCACAACTTCTCTGGGCAACCTGTTCCAGAACCACATCACTCCCTCAGTAAAACACTTCCTCCTGACATCCAATCTAAATCTCCCTTGCTTCAGTTTAAAAACATTCCCCCTTGTCCTATCACTATCGACCTGTGTAAAATGTTGATTTCCCTCATGTTTATAATTTCCCTTTAAATATTGGAAGGCTGCAATGAGGTTTCCTTTCAGTCTTCTCTTTTCCAAGCTGAACAAGCTCAGTTCCTTCAGCCTATCTTCATAGGAGAGATGCTCCAGCTCTTGTATAATCTTCATAGCTCCACGTCATTCCTGTGCTGGAGATGCCAGACTTGATCACTGTACTCCAGCTGGGGCTTCATGAGGGCAGAGTAGGGGGGAACAGTTGCCTTCCTAACCCTGCTGGCCACCTCTTACCTATGGAACCCAGGATGTCATTGGTCTTCCAGGCTGCAAGAGTGCACTGCTGGCTCACATCAAGGTTTTCATCAACCAGGATATTGAAGTTCTTCTCTGCAGGGCTAATCTCCAGAAGACTTCTCCTGATCTGTATACTTATGTGGGAGTACCTCCATCCAAGTGCAAAACCCTGCATTTTACTTTGTTGAAGCTCATTAGGTTCACAAGAGCCCACCTTTCAAATTTATCAAGGTCTCTCTGGCTGATATTCCTTCCTTCTCTGGTATCAACTGCACTGCTCAGTTTGGTGTCAGCATACTTGCTGAGGGTGTACTCAATCCCATCATCTGCATCACTGAAAAAAGAGTACAAGACTCAAGATATATTCCTGAGGGACATCACTCCTTCCTAGCTTCCACCTGAACATAGAGTCATTGATCACAAAAGAAACCTAGAAGTTGCATGAAAAAAAAAGGACTTGTATCATTACGAGAGGTCAAAAATAAGCAAATGTACTACTTACTGACATCATTCTAAGCTAACAGAAATCCTATGTAAAGGATGCAGGACTTCTAATTTCTTTGTGATTTCCTCTACTTGAGGGAGAGCTTTTACAGGAGACCATTTAGAGCATCAGGCACCACCAGTAACAAAAAAATACCACTAATTGAAAACCTGTCCTAGGGCATTCTGCAAGGGATCCTTTCTGAAGGGAAGGCTGGTGGAGCCTATTCTATGGGTGTTCCTAGGCTGTACAAGTGGGATCGTGGGAGGACCAGTGTCTGCCCTTGGTGGGACATCCAGATAGCTACTGCTATCCTAGGAATTCCTATACCAAATCATTTCCCAGGGTTACCATTTTTTTATTAGTATTGTTAGGTCATCTGAAAACAGGAAAATTGAAATTATGCGGTGAAAACATTGTAATACTACTGCCTCTGTTACATGAATACTTTCAAAGCATTTCTGTGCAAGAAACCTACATCTTCCACACCAACTCAGAACACCATAAATTATAGCCTATAAACTTCTTCTACTTGTCTTGTGCTGTAAGCTGGGCTTTCTTGCATTTGAAATGCAAGATAAGGTACCAGATGTGAATGAAATTTCTCATATGTTTTATTCAAAATAATTCTATAATTGCTCTCTTAGGGGGTTGGAAAAGCCAGGCCATGCTGAGGTCCTAGAGCTATAGCTGTAGCTTCTTTTTTTGCCATTTCTTTATAAGGTAATGCAAAGTTTTTGGACATCAGCCTCTGCATAATGATCTCCCTGGTGGCAGTGTCTCTCCTGGTCTACAAAAGAAACCTTGGCATTGCCCCAGGGTGTTCTGCAGGCTGTTCTCTTTTTCAGTCCCTATGAACATTTTGTATTTTAGTCACCTTTGCTTCTTAGCTCCTCCAGGAGTTGTAAAAATTACCACACAATGAAGTTTTACACAGATTCAGCATCAGGTTTTTAAGTAACAGGACCCTGCCTTTGTGAAAGAAAATAGCACTTTCTTTTTCATGGAATCATAAAATATCCTGATTTGGAATGATCACTGAGTTCAAATCCTACTTCCACACAGAATCACCAAAGTTCAAACCTCAGGACTTAGAGCACTGACAAATGCTCCTTGAACTCCAGCTGCTTGGGGCTGTGACCATTTCCCTGGGCAGTCTGTTCCATGCCCACCATCCTACAATAAAGAACCTTTTCCCAACCCCCAACCTGACCTTCCGCTCATGCTGCTCAGTGCCATTCCCTTGGGTTCTGTCACTGTCACCAGAGAGCAGATCTGAGCGCTGCCCTTGTAAGGCTGCCATGAGGCCTCCCCTTAGCCTCTCCTCCAAGCTGAACAAACCAAGGCACCTCAGCTGCTCCTCATACATCTTGCCTTCTAGACTCTTCACTACCTTCAACCAAGGTATACGTAGCAGAGTAAAACACACGGAGTCCGACACTAACTTCATGCTGTGTTATAAAGAGTGATAGAGGATTTCCCCACCAAACTTGGACGTTTTGCTCTTCAACATCTTCAAAGCAGGGCTGGAGCCCTTTGTGTCCCTTTTGCCACAAAAAAAAAAAAAAAAAAGGAGCTTCCAGGTATTCATGGTATTCAAAATTTATTGACTAGGAAAAAGGAAGTGCAGAAAACAATTACAGAATCTGTCAAAAGTTAGTACAGCCTGAAGGTATATATGTATAATATATCCTCCTGCACTTCCCAATGCTTTATTTCTGTGAAATAATAAAATATCTCCATTAAAAAAAAAATACTGGATGAGAAATACTGTACAACATGGTAGCCTCTCTTCTCTCCGGGTAGTGTGCCAACTCCAAACATTCTGTCTTCTTGGTGATATTCAGCCCTCAAAGTGATACTACTTGAGGAAAACCACTGTTTCTTTTTTGTATTTTCCTTTCCTCCTAAAACCTTTCTATGTTTCTTCCTGTTTTGAAGCACACACCTGTTTTTTTTGCACTTAAAACTACTTACAGTGTTATGGATGGGATATCTTTGGTCAAGAACAAGCATGAGTTCATCCAACAAATGCAATACATTCCATTTTTGAAAAGTCAAATGTAATTGATTTTTACATAGAGATCCCTGTGTCAGGTGGCTAATTGTTATGTTTTGGTAACTCTGCCCATTAAACAGACTTAATAAGAATTAGTAATGTGAAAGATCTTCGGAGTAATTTTCAAGAAGTAATGACTTCTTGACAACAGTGACAAAAATGAAATATAGACAATGCACTGTTTTGCCAGTGGAAAGATAATCCAAAGTGATAATAAGATCTCCATGGCCTCATAACTGAACCGTAAATTCCACCAGACAAAAAACCAATCTGATTTAAAAAGAAGAAAAAGCTTGCACTATGATTGATTCATTTTTCAAATGAAGGTTTCAATGTATCTGAAAAATTTAAAGTGAACAGAGCATAAAAAGTTTTCAAACTCTCTTATGCAGTTACTGGCCTAGAGAATTCACCTGAATGAAAGCAGTTTTACAATCACCAATCTTCAGGAGACAGATTATAAACTTAAACAGCAAACGTCAGAAGATTTAAGCTTAAAATCACAAAGTTGTCAGTGCAGAAAGGCAGGCTCCCTGCAAATCAGACATGTAGAGTTCTGGCACATTTGGGTTCAATTGTCCTTATTTTTAGCACAAATCCATTTCAAGAAGTAGCTTTAAGTGTATAGGGATAAAAGTCACAAATCTAAAGAACAAGAGTGGTGCAGAGGAACCCTTAAAGGCCCATGTTAAACTCGGAAACTTCTCCCATTATCTTTCTTGACAAGAGGCATGGGATAAAGATACATTGTACTACTGGAGGTCATCACTGCATCTTGTCCTGGTGGAAATGGTAGGGTGCATCACTAATGCTCAGACGTTTTGGATAGTAATGAAGAATAAGATTGTTTTCATAATACCTTCCAAATACCAAGACTGGAAATTGCCAAAAAGTTGGAGGTAGATCATAATGTACACATAATAAATAACCTCTGGAATGATTGGCAGAGTGGCAAGTGAGCTTTCTCTTAGAAAGAAGATACTAAAACAGAAAAGAGCAGGAAGGAATATTAATACTCAACCATGTAATAAGTTCGCATCAGATATTGAATTTCCCTAAATCAAATTGTGTGGAAAATGACTACTATATTAGTTCAGTTACAGCAGTCATTCTGCTTTTACAAGTACATAAAGCAAAATAAAAAGCTACAGACATTTATAAATTCCAACAAAGTCCCTCGCATGCAATTTATACTACTGCACACTGTGAGAAAATAATATAAATAGATAGATAAATAAATAAATAAATAAAATGAGTAAAAAATCTATTTTCTCCTGACAGAAAAGTGAGCTTATTAGGTGACAGCCCATACTTCTTCCAAAATCTCTACTTTTCACTGTTCTCATAGCAGTCAGCAGATTCCATTTTACTGCAGCTCCCAAATTTCTGTAGTAGAGCTCAATAATAACACTAGTTTATGCTTCTGTTGTACCTCACCTTCTGCTGCAACTTGTCTATAATTTTTATAAATTAAAACCTCAGAGCTTTTCTCCATGTTAGACAAGCTCTATGGTCTGGATTCAAAATCTCACTAAAGGCCAAAGAAAAAATTACTGGCTTACCTCAGCTTTTTTCATCTGTTCTATAGCCAGCAAAAATGATTCTTCAAGTTAGTTTGTACATCTCAGATGTGGTAAAAAATGATGTATAGGCACAGAAATTTGTACATTTCATCCTTGGAAGAGGTATATTTTGCCTGATATATAAGTGAATGCACAGATTTTAAAAGCAGGATATGCCTATACAAGTTAGACATTTTATTGTGAAAAATTTAGATAGAAGAATGAGAATCATAACAACTGCAAGACAAGTTATCCCTTCCATCTGGAGTCTGTGCATACCTGCTAGAAATAAAGAAATGAGTTTCTGAGGGTGAAAGGAGATACTCAACTAGCTTAATTTTAACAAAATTACTTCTTCCTTCAGTACATAATTCTGGTAGTACTCCCACAGAATTAAGATAAATGAGTAACCATTTGGATACTTTCCTCATTTCAGTTGTTAAAATGCTGGTGTGTATAATGCTAAGGGATCTTTTCTCCAGATGAATGAACATGGATATGGTTTAGTGCATGTGATTTGGTATCAGCAGATGGTGTTCTAATTAGTATTTACTAGGTTTTGGTGACTGTTCAGGTTTATTGATAAGTTTCTTGCCATAACTATTCTATGTCTTGCAATAGTAGTTCATGAGAAAAATAAATATTCAGAATCTGGATGATATAGCTCTAATGTTTTCATTTGTATGTAGAAGAGGCTGGAACTCCTGTGGAGCACATAGTTCAGTTTTCTTTCATTATCTGGGAGGGTCACTACTCCAGATAGTTCATAAGAAAAATTATAACCACTGTTTCTTCATTTGCTTTATCAGTTATTCTGAAAAAGTCTTAAGCCATTCGCTTTGAACAGTATTGGGCGTGTGCTAGTAAAAGACAAACAAGCCATAAAGGACTCTGTGCTACTGTTTGACAAATACTGTTTTGTCTACACTAGCTGAGATGAGCTGAGATTTCTAGATGCTCTTGTGATCAACAATTTATAAGAATATACTGGGTATTTTTCAACTGTTTGATGATAATCTCTATGTTTTTTATTATTATTTATTTTATATATATACATGTTTCTTCCCTCCAAACCAATATTGTGTTAGGATTGGGAAGTCCATTGCAGTATGACTTCAAACTAACAGTGAGAGAAATTAATATGTCAGAGAACAGATGGAGATGTTATCATGCTGATCCTGCTCATTCAAAGGTGACCTGCTTCACGTCGTATATTACTCTCAGTATGGTGTTGAAAAGAATTAAACTTAGAGATGAGTTATTGTCAGAACCTAACATTCTCTATACCATGCAGTGCTTGGGAACTGTGGGAAAATAATAAAATCTCAAAGATGAAGTAGACGAACTACAGCAACCACAATCAACAAAAATAATAATAACAACAAAATCAAACCAACCTGCCAGCCAAGTTTTCTTTGAATGTCAGCATTTTATACAAAATCAGCCCCAGAGTTGTTTTTTTTTTAATTCTGCAGATCATGAGGTATGTTATCTCAACATTCATTTGTAACACAATACTTTTCCCAGAATTCCAAACTTGTTAAAACTAAGAGCTACAATTGATCAGAGGTTACCAGAGCACACTGACTATTCTGAAAATAGTTCAATCTAATTCTTTCCACAGTCTCACTCCAAGAGCTGCCATCACATCTTTGAGATCCCTGTACACTGTTGTACATTGCTATTCTCAGATCCCATAAAGACTAAACACAAAGCTTGAAATCTAGAGAAAGAATACCATTTTATTTGTGAATTTGTTATGGGCATCTCCTCCCTCTCCTTTCCTTACACATCTGTTTCCCTCTGAGCCAGGAACATTCCCACTGGACAGGTTTGCTCACCCAGCTTAGTAGCACTCAGTGCCAGCCATGAATGACTCATCATGTGCCCTGAATGAGCCCCAGATCCACAGCACTGATCAGACATCCCAGTGCATGAGTATTACTATTTTGCACTGTTTACAGCCCTCAGTGTTGACACCTAAGTTAAAAATAGCAGTCATGATCAAGTTAAGCGTCAACCACATAAAGACACACCTATTTTATTGAATTTCCATAATTAAAGGATGAATGGGTAAAAATTATCTAGTGATTTTCTTACTTAATCTTCCAGGGACATTACTAGAACCAAAGATATTATCTAAATCTAGAAATACATTGTTTTTCTCATCCCTTTCAAATCTTCTTTCCAGATTAAAATGCCACCTCAACTACTTTCCTGGAAGCAAAGGGTTAGATCTGACATTATCTAGAGAAGGAATCTGAAGGTCTCTCTGATCCTCAATAGGAAGATTTAAGTGAAGGTAGCTGAGGAAGGTTACTTCTCATATCCTTTTATGAGCAGACAGAGCATGAAAATACATTTCTATATGAAAAATCCATGTAGTAAAGTATTCCTTTTGACAACTCGTGCTGCTTCAGATACTTGGATTACTTATTTGTGTGACTTCAGGCACACACACATACGACAGAACCCAAAATAGATCTGGAAGATGAGTCATGATGTTCTGGAAAGGCTTTGAAATAAATGGACCTATTTACTCTTGCAGCTGTCTGCTGAAGCCAATACTGCCCTACAATGGTGTTATTAATTTGTTATCAACAGCTGCATCTCAGAAGTTTGTTTTTGCTTCGGGTCAGATTGTTGTTTTTATTTTTAAAATCAGGTAATCGTAATAGCGGTTCATGTCTTCAGAGGAAACATTTGGAGAATAAATATGCCACACAAAAATAATATAAAATGGGAATATTAAAACTAGGACATCCTCAACAACACTGAAGGCATTTTATCTGCTTGCCAAATGCCATTACACTGTACAGTGTTTTAATTCATCACTGGGAAACATGTGGAAAGCAACGTTTTTCTGTCAGACTACTATGGGTTCTGTATGTTTTTTCCAAATACGCTATGCAATACGTATGTTAATGAGTCATGTTTGTATCTTAATATGGTGGCAAAATTGTGTGACTATAGGAAATGGTCCAGTAAAATTGCAACTTTAGAAGTTTGTATGTGTTTTTTAGGTAGACAGAGCTCACTTTCAGCACAAATTCCAATACGTTCCAAAAGATAACAAAAATGTCAGTTAGCAAAACTCTTAATTTGTCCTTTTGGTGTGTCATTATTTTTCCTTTGACCATCAGTGGTCTTGTGCTTACTTTAAATAGAATTCTTACTGTAAGAATCATTCTCATGTTTGACTGCCAAACCAGTAATGCTTCAGCAAGTCTAATGATTTCCTTGCTATGATGTTAATTTAATCCAAGAGCAAGGTCATCTTTAATTTTTAATTATTATTATAATTTTCTTATAAGAAATTCACTGTTAAGTGTCTAAGCCAACTGCTATTGACATATATTAACTTCACTGTAAGCTTTACCAGAGCATAACAGCAAAAGATAATTACTACGTAAATCACAGAATCTC
Organism: Lagopus leucura; assembly: GCF_019238085.1. Lineage (NCBI taxonomy): Eukaryota > Metazoa > Chordata > Aves > Galliformes > Phasianidae > Lagopus > Lagopus leucura. The sequence continues at coordinate 21,594,618 of NW_024962334.1, forward strand.
ATATACTTTCAGTGTAGCTGACTTAAATGGCAAAATCTCTGCAAAATTATGGACTTAATTATTTAAGATAGTCTTATATTAGCATGGTTCCCCATAAATTACTCACAATTTTTATCATGGAAACTGAGAGGTAAATATGTGTATTAAGTGTTAGCTTTTATGACTGGAATTATGATGGTTTTTGCACGTGATCATTTTTTGCCAGTCAGTAGGTTGAAATGGAAATAGAATGTAAATGATTGATCTACTGCAATAATTGAAAGAAGAGATGAAGGAAATCTTATGTTGATGTACCAAGGCTTACAGTTACATGTTTGCTTAGCAAGTTAGAATATGAGAGAAAAGTCATTTCTCGCAACACTTCATGATGAATTCTTCATTCAACATAGTATATGAGATGCATTTAACTTTAAAATGCAGCAATACCACAGAAACCAGAAAAATTGATGGTCTTCTACTAAATGAGCAACTTAATTTATTACCAGCAGGAAACAGGAAACACCAGTAGAACTGTCATTCACTAAAATGAATCTGAGTTTTATTAAACACCTCCTACAGCATATGCTTATTGAATTTACCATTTGCATTTAGATCAGAGCTGTTAGACTTCCTAAGAAGATAATTACATTTCTGAAACACTGCTGACTGGTAACTAAGGTGATTCAGACTTTTTTTTTTAAGTCTTCACCATAAATTTCTCACAGCATATATGATGATTAACAATCATCTGTAAACAATATGAGGTCATTAATACACAGGCAGAAAAATAAAAAACAATAAATGAGCATTGGAATTATGCATACAAGCAAAAAAATACATCACTGATAACAAAATAACAATAAACAATTATTAAAAATACATTTTACAAGCACTGACTGTGTCCTTTACTAAAGTTCATTCATTACCACTCAGTTTCCACTCCAATTTGGGTCTCCAGACTTTTTTTGCCAAGTATATATGTATATATCACTAAAATAAAAAAAAAAAAAAAAAGGAATAAAAAATCAGAAAGCATCATCTATACTCATAGTTATAAAAAAAAATTTGGTTTTGATTTTTTTAGGGCCCAATATTGTTTTAGTTTTTAACCAATGAATTTATAGGCGAGCTTGCACAATGTGCTGATCATTCTAAAAATAGGTTTTACTCTGGCACAGACACCTTTGCTTCACTCAGCAGACTGTGGCTGTTACTAAGCTTACTTAGTAACAGGTATGGCTTTGAACATTTTGCTTTTCCTGTTGGAATTTATGCTGCTTATCTTTATAGGCTTAGAATTTTCAAATCGCTATTGCATTTTATTGATTTTTTATAGAGGACTAGATGACTTAATGGTGTTTTGAAGAATATTTTTTCTGTCTTATATAATAAATAAATGCTTATCTTTTCTTTTCCTTTGAGTACATTTCCATGGAAACTGAACACATTTTGTCGTTGAATGTTGTCTTCTGGCTTCATTTCCTGTCTACCTGAGATAGCACTTTGATTAAATATACCCTCATACTTGGCAAATTAAAATCATCATGAAGATTCTCTGAAATCTCAGCTAATCTTGTAAAAATGCTTTAATGTTTTGAATTTAATTTAGCATACTTGCAAGGAAAGCAAGAAATAGTATTTTCTAATCTAGCTGGATGCTGATACTGCTTAATTGTTTTAATGTTATCACAAAACTTCAACAGTATGTTGGAGACCAGCTTTTTACATGATCTGATAGCAACAGAACAAGAAAGAATGATTTAAAGCTAAAAGTGGGTTGATTTAGATTAGATGTTAGGAGGACATTTCTTTACTATTTCTTTACTCAGAAGGTGGTGAGGCACTGGCACAGGCTGCCCAGAAGAGCAGTAGGTGCCCCATCCCCGGAAGTGTTCAAGGCCGTGTCGAATGGGCCCAGGGCAGTCTGAGCTGGTGGGTGGCAGCCCTACCCATGGTGAGGAGGTTAGGACTAGATGATCTTCTAGGTCCCTTCGGACCTATGCTGTTCCATCATCCTATGAACTTAGATCTGTCATCAACATGCAATCAAAAACCAGCTACGGTCCTTCAGCATGCCATTCCCCACCTCACTGCTTGTGCCTTTTTTTGTGCCAACTTTTCCCTAAACATTTTCCTAATTTAGACTCTTTAAGCTACTGTTCTGTAACTTGCATGCGTTAACAAAGGGGTGGTTCACAGTAGTTCATCCAAACAGTAACAGATTGTAATGTTTTCCTAGAAGTGTTCAGTTTTCATATATATAGGTCCTGCTAGAGGAGGAGTAATGGGTTCTAGTGGTTCACTGTAGAGAGCATTTGATTATATCTGCTTAGTCTAGGAAGGATAAAAATAGTTTAGGAATAAGATCTGTAGCATGAATAGGCTTGTCAAAAGAGATGTAGCTGCCAAATTAGAACTAATCTTAATGATGATCACTTTTTTTTTATTTCCATAATGAAGCCAACGCCCTTCCTTCTAAAAGGCAAATTGATTATATTCCCAGTTAGATTTTATAGAAATCTGTGACAGCTACCTCTATGTAGTAAAACGTCTTATTTGTAATCCCTACGTGAGTCATCACAGAGAAGTCCTGGTGAAGAACTGGTATCTTCTTTTCCACCATACACTTCCACGTTCACCTCCCAGGCAAGCAACAGGCCTGGGATGAAGCCTGGCTCCCCTGAGACTATGAAATGATAGGGAAAGAGTTGAGAGTTACAGATCTACCATTAAATTTCTCATGGAGAAAGCAGATGGTATTCTTTTACAGACTATTCCTTGCATGCTACTCCTTGCTAGGAGTAGACTACTCCTGTAGCTTTCAGTTTGCTTCGAAGGCTATTGTGATGCAAATCCCCATACTCTACATTCAAACCCTCTTTTGTGTGAATAATCCTGATTCTACAGATCACTGTGGGACACCAGAGATAATAGGGATCAAGATGAGCAACAGATCAACATCAACTAAATGATGTTCAGATCCCAAGTGTCAGCATCCAGGTACACATGGACAGATTTTGTTCCTAATTATCAAGGAGCAGCAAGGTCAGACATTGCAGCATGAGTGAGAGGAGCAGGGACTGAAGATCAAAGACACAATTCCACAGGGCTTGAGTGAGGAGTGCAGGTCTGAGTTGATAACAAGGTCACTCAAGAGTCCAGTCACCATCCAGTCAGTGCATAGTGATGAGGTTGATCCACAGCCAACCTGGAAAGTAATATCAGTGGTTCAAAGTCAGCAAAAGGGATATAAGAGTCCTGCCACAAAGGAAGAAGAGATTTAAATTAGTTCCAGAACAAATCTGGGGATAGGAGTGAAAAGCAGGGAGTAAGTGCTCCCACTAAATCTTCTCTGCAGAGCTCTTTTCAAGACTGGACAGCTATACTTACCTACATGGATAGTGAGTTCAGGAAGCCAAACCCCGCACAGAAGAGGATACACTTAGCCCCCTGGCATTACTGACAGCTGCTGGTGGAGAAAATATCTTGAGTTTGTTTTATGCTGATGGAAAAGCACAGCCAGAGGTTTGGAAGTTATCTTCTAAAGATGTCTCAGAATCTGGAAGCTGTAGGGATTCGCCTCTGATTAAAGGCATTTATCCTAGCCTTCAGATTCATACATTACAATTTTTGAAATTCAATTCAGCATTATATGCTGGTTCCTAAAGAACATCCTTTACCTGCCTTGTTAACTATCACTTGAGATTCCAGCAACAAATCTAATGGCAAAACCACAAATACAAATCTGGTGCAGGAAGAGAATGGCTTGAGAACTGAGAATCTTATCTCTAACAATTTGTGCGTGATATGCAGATCTCTGGAGAGGACATTTTGCATTAAACAAGGGTAAAGTATGCATGTGTTGAAGCCTATGCAAATCTATGAAGTCTGTTACTTCCATAATACACAGAGATAGGATCTCAAGGAGCACTGACCACTTGGTAGACTTCTTCAGAAAAGAAGCTCCATAGTTAATCCCTGAGTAAAGTCTAGCTATGCATTAGCATCTATCAAGTGGATAATCTCACTGCAAAACATACAGAAATTTGTATGAACCCATTCTTAGTAGCATATGGCAGAGCTCTGGTAGAGAATGAAAATGCTAGAGTAATATGAATCTTAAATAGAATGAAGAGTCAGAATCTGACCCATATTTAGCACAGTTGTGTTACAAAATATCACTTACTTGTCTTCTGTTTAAAAAAAATAATCTGAAAAGATAACCTCTGGACTGTTAAAATACTAATGTACTTGATTAGAAAGAATAAGAGAGGATAAAAAGGCAGCAAAGACAACACAAAGGCCATTTGGTACGGTTTCATGACCTCCAAGCACAAAACTGATGCTGTGATTCTCTTGAAAAAATAAAGAAACAAAATCAGAAAACCACAGCAGTTACAAAGAGGAGTGAGTCACAATAGGTTGCTCCAGGGTCCCACAGACCTGTCACTCCAAACAAACAATACTACCAGAAAGAAGTGACATATTCTTCAAATCTGATGCACAATAAAGAATATAGTCAGTCATTCTGTTCAAGAGCATCTCTGGCAACAATAGGCAGAGACACCAAATCTGAGTATAAGTATGTGGATGTCCCTTCTAGTGGAGATGAAACAAACAGCAGATCAAATGCATTTTGGAAACTCTGTGCCTAATACACAGTAGATAACACTATCTATCTATCTATCTATCTATCTATCTATCTATCTATCTATCTATCTATTTAAAGAACTAAAAAGAACAATTTTTCTAACAGTGTATTTTATTAATTTGTGATTTGAATTTTAATGTTGCGCCTTGCAGGGAAATGCATGGATTTAGGCAATAAGGTATGAACAGCTCTTGAACAACTACGGTGCAGCATTTGTTTCTGTACTCAGCTACATAGTGAAACAAATTTTAAAACTCATTATATAAGTGATCAATAATCATTCCTCAATAGACTACACAACCCACTGTTTTCTAGTAACAAGAAACTTCTGATGTGTTTAAATCAGTTTTGGGAAAAAGCAAAGATTATTTTTTACTCTGGAAAATTGCATCTCAGTTACGGTAAGAAAAATACAGACTTTGATTTTCGATGTTTGGTCTGAAAAAGAATCTGCAAGAAAGGCAAAGATGCCTTCAGATATACACTTTTCCTAGAAGCTGATACCGACTACATAATCCATTTGCATCCCTTAACTCCTGTTATTCTTCATGACTTTTACTGTTTGCTACTATGAGTAGTGGGAAGGGTCCAATCTACTACCCAGTCTTTCACATATGCAGCACAAAATCCTCAGCTTAAATGTGGAAGGGTCTAGTTGTGATAACTGTGTTCATTTTTCCTTGGAAATTTGGATGCATACAAGCCCCAACAGAGCACAGAGTTTGTTTCAAGTTTATTTTTGTATAATTTCTGCTTGTCCTGCAGAATTTGATAAATGAGGGGCTTTGGAATTGCTTAAGGGAATATGATTATGCAGAATTAAATTGTCAGGCTCATTAATTATTCCAATTAAACACACAAAGCCAAGAAATGGCATTCTTCTGTTTCCTCTACAATAGATTGTGTACAGTCGTTTTGTGGGCATTTACATTTTTATATTCTAATAATTGCATCTTAAAATGTAAACATAATTGCACACAGACACAGGTGGAGTTCAACTCACAGAGGACTGCAGGCAGAAACCTCTCTCAATGGTATGATGATATTTGTTTTGCTTCATGACTTATCCTACCAAGTCTACCAACCACCCTAATGTACACTGACTATGCGGGAATTGCTCTCCTTCAAACTTAGCCTGCCTTCATTTACATGCCATTATAGAAATATGCAAATCTTGTATTTACCATTATGAACAATTAGCTTACAAGGCTAAGACACAAATGTATTTTGTCTTCTATTTACTCATAATTATTCTGGCATATTAAAGGGATGGGGGGAGCAGTACCTCTGCAATTTAATACTAGTAGAATAACTTATCACCCAAATAAGATGCATGCTATCACTTATGGTTTCTTCTGAAGATGCTGACCCTCATTAAGCACTGCTTAATTACAGACCTTGCATTATAAGCAGCCTCTAAACATAAACCCATCAGTGAAAAAGAATACAAGGGAAATTATATGAAATAGAGATAAGGTAGCAATAATGATTACAACCACAAAGACATTCACAGTCAGGTGTACAGAGAAGGTAAAACATTCTTCCTTTTTAGCAGAGAAAATATTTGATTAATGAAGAAACCAAATTAAGAATCTGATGGAATTTTAAATTATTATTTCTATTTACCAAGACTTATTAGTACAGCTTTAAAAACTACATTTTGGATCTACTAGTTCCGATCAGACAAAAGGAAGTCTCACATGTCCTCAGTGCCTGTGCCCCATTTGAATGGCCTGGGGGAAGAGACAGAAGACAGAAGGATGTGAAGTCGTTTCATTTTGACCAAATGTAAGAAGAGGCTTTGAAATAGCAGAAATCTCAACTAGGACTCAGTATGAGATAAGAAAAGCAAAGCAGAAAGGGGTTCAGACTTACATGCTGGTGTAGAGCTCCTTCAGTTGAGGAAGTTCACACTTCTCATTGGCATTTAACAACAAGAAGGACAAAAACACTTGGATTTCACCAAAACAAATCCCAGCTCAATTTTAAGCTTCCTATTTCATAAATCAGACTACAATTTTACAAGAAATGTGGTTCTCCATTCCATGTTATATCTGAACTTGAACTTTCTGGGAAATGTTACATGTGGCCCCTGTAGTTCCCTTGATCCTGATTCAATAAAGAAGAACAAGCTATTATTTTCCAAGTGTGCAGATGCTTCACAACTATCCTTCTGTGTCCATCTTGCTATTATATAAGGGTCTCCAGCCTGTAGATTCTGGCTTCCATTTTGGAGGCTGGTTAAAAAACTCGGTATAAGCCTCTCCTGAGACCTTGGCATTCCTAATGAAGAGTTATGTACCTGACTGTCTATTTTTCTCTGGGAGAAATCCTTCATCTGATTACTTCCAGAATGCCTGGAGATTTCTTCAGCTTTCATTGGAGCTTTTGACAGTAACTGGAATCAAAATAAGGATTCTTGTCAGAAAGTCTTTAAATAAGTTTCCGTTCAAGTGTCACTGCCTGCATTCTGACTGCTGACATGAGCCCTTCAGTAGCCTGCAGGGAAAAATGATTAAGACTCACCAACAGATAAACCCCACAATGATTACACTCATCTTCCTGCCACTAACAATGACATAAACACAGCTCTAGTGCAATGATGAATCAAAGGTTATGCAAGAAGGTTTTTCTAAATCCCATTTCCCCATTTGCCTAGTGCTGCTTCCTTTTTTTCAACAGTTGCTAGACAGAAAGCCGAACACCGGAAACTGAGAGCCCACTGTATTCACTGCTAGTAGGAGTATTGCTGGTTTCAGTTTTTTTCATTTCTTTTTTTTGCACATAGTGAGAGTATAAAAAATCTACACAAAATAGCATATTGAAATCTGTTTACCTTTTCTGTACTTTTTTTTGCCTAGGGCCAGATTGGAAATGCAGGACTGGTCCCCCGCAGCAAAGTTTTAGCTACAGGTCCAGAAGTAATCATTTCCCAGGGTCTGCTTCTCCCCAGATGCTGAATACTATTGCTTTGGACTTAAACATCAGAGTTCTTTTAACAAATAAGTATCCAGCCTGACAGTGTAGTTCAATTGACAGAATGGCGAGATGATTCAGAATGGCGAGTAAGATTCCTAGTATAAAGAATGTAGTAAAAGTCCCTGTACCATCTTCCTTCTTCCCTGCTTATATTTCAGTAATTGTGAAATTCAGAAACTGTAGAAGAGAAACAATTTTTAGCATTCATTTACTATCTTGCAAGGCAGCATTCAGATTTATTTTACACAAACTTGCCTTCATGCTTCATATCTATTAAGAATAAACACATGGCAGCTTGATTTTTCCCCTCTTTATATATTACTTTTGTTTTTATTTTATTTTTTTAATTTCAAGTTATATATTATTAAACATATCAGATGATGTATTTTTGATGAATACTTGAAATGGAAGTCAAACACAGAAGCATTGCTTAAGTAAATTGTACCCATAAATAAATGATCAAAAATACATTAAAATGGAGTGCGCAAAGTATCTCCTGATATAACGCTTCTATTTCCTCCCACTAACATAAAGCTCATTAATCACAGACATATCGAGACTGATAGTTTTAAAGCCTATGCTACAATGCACCAGCAAAAGTTTCCCACATGGCTGTGATAATTCTTGTACAAACAGAGGATTAGAGTCAAGTGCTACCAAGTAATATGAAGTGTTCCAGGATGTTTTAAAGAACAAGACTGTTTCTGGACTTCATCCATCCATACGTGGTCTGTAAATGAAAAGTGGTCTCCAATGGTACATTTGTTGAAAAGTTAAAGGTAATAACAGTACTTCACTTAAGAATTTAGAGATGTCAGTGTTTGCATTCCAAGAACTCCTGCATAAGTCTGTGTTGTTGTGGAAGAAGGGCACAGTTCTCCAATTCCTATAGAAAATGCAGTATCTAGCCATCAATGCTGGTAGATAGAAGTTTGCCATCAGAAGTGATGGATCTTTTTAAGTTTCCCTGCATGCCAAAATCTGATTGGAAAAATGTAGTAACTTTTCTATTGCTTTTCTTTCTGCAGTGTCCTCTCTGTTTTTGTAGTTTGTATGAACATAAAAATGTCAATGTCATAATTGGCTTAACAAGAATGCATACAGATCTAGGCTCTACTGCAAGATAAAAAAAAAAAACTTTATAAAAAGCTGGTAAGGTACTTGGGATAACTAGTAAGAACTAGAACATCTAATGAAAGAATCTATTCAGATTAACTCAAATTTGCCTTCTGTTTAATTTTGTCTAATTCTAGATCCAATATTCTGCTAAGTTTATATTAGCCTTAAAATTTCCTCACAGTAAGAGCTTTGACCAGGATATTGCACATAGAATCATAGAATCATAGAATCATAGAATAGCACGGTTGGAAACGACCTGTAAGATCATCTAGTCCAACTGTCTCCTCATCACCATTGCCACCATTAGCACTAAAACTTGCTGCCATATGTGATCTCTGCATTTCTCATCATGTTGCTGTTTATTTTTAATTTGCTTTGCAAAAGACAACAACACAGTCTATGCAAGAGTGGCAGAAAATTATTCAGCTCTGACAGACTGATATGTTGCAGTTCACAGAATTTTCAGAGTTCAAAAAAAAAAAAAAGTGTTGGTTCAGTATGAGCCTTTCCTACCCTATATATCTTCCCTTCCCCCTACATAATGGGCTTGCTTCAGAACATAAGCATTAAAAAGCTGTTTTATGACCTTTACATTTTTTGTACCCATTCAGAAAGATATCTGGCTGCTTTGATGCTTATAAAGTCTGGCTCCTTTGATGTTCCCAGTGTTTTGGGTTCTCCTCAGTTGTCATAATTTTCTTCACCATACCCTTACAACACGATTTTCAAATGTCATTCATATCACTTATTGCATGAATGAAACAACATCTCAAATTTATCAGAATTTTTGTTTCCTTAACATTAAAACCTTCACATTTTTCAGAGTCTTCCATTTTGGTTTTGTCACATATATGTCAGCCTAGAATGACTTATGAACTTATTTCAAATTCCATTTATTTTTCTGACAGTCATTAACTTTGTTCTTAATTGAAGGGGCTTCTGATCTTCGTGCAAACTTTATGGGATTTCTTGTAGAGCTACCATTGACACACTGATACAACTTATGTTGGCTGCCTCTCCATTTTTAGGTTCTGCTGATCTGTACATGTATAATAAATACGTTCAGTACATCTGCTGCTATCTCAGAGTTGCTGATTACATTAGTGAGAAAGCATACTTAGGGAACATATATTTTTTGGCTACTCATTTTCTTGTTTAAAAATAAAAATAGACTATAATTGGGATGCACAACCCATATTCTCCAAAACAAGTGCTTCCATAGCTATTCTTGCAATAAGTTAATCACCAAAATTTCACGGCATTCAAATCTTTTGCCTATGATTCCCACTGGTGCTAGACTTTTAGGAAAACCTGAATGAAACAGCCCCATTGGGTAGTGAATGGTAACATCTGAATCACAGCCTGAACCTCTGATTGATCGCCTGAGGTGAGCCATGAGTCAGCCACGGAGCACAGGTGAAGGCAATTCACCTGTTCTGCTGGGAGGGGTGGAGCCTGGCTGCACCTCTCCTAGACCTATTTAAGAGCTGACTACTAGGGAGGAAAGAGCTCTTTTGGAGATCTCTTATGTGGAGTTTTGCAGTAAGCCCAGGATGTGGGTAAGAATTCTATCTATTCTCTTTTTGTTATTATAACCTGCTTTTCCTTGAGCATGATTGATTTTTGTAAAGAAAATCAGACAGATTTCCCTGTAAACACTTAGTGATCTCTAGATCACTAGCTATTGTCTTTTTCCTGAAGAACAGCATTTGTGGACATTTGAAATAGAAAGTAATTTCTGTCATAGACCTTACAATGAGGTAACCTTTGATAAAAATGCACTTTCAAATGTTGACCTTTCATTTTTGTCTATGCAGGCAGTGCATTATGAAGTCCAGCTACAAATTAATGACGAATTAGTAGATGGATTTTACTAGCAATTTTAATTCCTATCAAATAATCAATATCTTGATTCAGAGTCTATTTGAATCAACAAAATGAACTCCTCTAATTTTAGGGGCCTACTGAAATACTGACTGAAAATTGTATTTATAGTGCTAAATACATTGAGTACACTGTGTTCACTAGAACTCCCAAGTTATCCTAGCATCAGAATGCAAGTAGACTCTGTGGGAAAACAATGAGTCTGTATCTGGTTTAAAGTAAAATAAACCCATGAGTACTTCAAGTTTAGATATATATATATTGATCTTCTAAGAGAATCCACTTGTTTAGGTACTCCAGTATATTGCACACTACAACAAATTAACTGGTTGTGAGGATAAGTGATGCAAACTACTTCCTGATTTTCATGTTTGAGTGCCGTAAGCTTATATTTAATTTCACTAAACTTATGGATACAATTTCTACTAATATCATAAGGGATGGGTAAGGTGTGGAATAGATCAAGTATAATACTAGCATCTACAATAATAACATTAGTGCAGAAGTGTAGTGGAAATACCAAATCACAGCTTGAACCAGTGATTGAGCACCTGGTGGGAAGGCAGGGCCTACCCAGGAGGGCTCAGTTGCATGCAATGCACCTGAGTGAGCAGAATGAGTGGAACCAGGATCCACCCCTTCCCAGATCTCTTAAGGGTTAACAGTGAAGGTATCTCTCTGGAGATCTCTGCTTACCTGAGCTTTTCTGAGGATGAGAAGCTTTTTTTCATTTCCTTCTGTGCTTATGGCTGTTGGTTAGTGTGAATAGTCACTTGAAGCCTGGGATCTTGCTATTCTCCTGGCATTATTGTGCTTCCCATTGCATTACAAGAGGGTTTAGAATACTTGAATATTCTAAAGAGGTCATGATAGTTTTAGTCTAAATCTTGTGATGAAGTCTCCTGAGGACTTTAATGTTACTGTTGTCTTTCACATGAAAGCTTCTGAATGTATGAACTGAGAATGTTTTAAAGGGCAAGGCATGTACCAAAGCTTATTATCCAGGTAGGAAGACTGACTCATGCACATGATGTTACTATATAAGCAACGCGCTTCAGTGAGTGAAGATGTTTGGCAGATGATTTAAGAATTTAAAACAATCTGGTTATCAGGATATCAGATATTAATTGCTAACTGATAGAATGTGCTTGGTATTTTGTTCCTTGAAAACTACAATAAATCCAAACTGGAAATGGAAGATTACTTTATTATGAAAACAAAGTGATGTTTAAAAACAGAAGCATTAACTTTCTTGACTCAGGTTAACAGAACATAATCCCTTAATACTTCTAATAATCACTGCAATGTTACTCAGTACTCAAGAAGACAAGACCCTGAACCAGGTTATCTGTGATCTGTTTCTGTACTTTTTTTCTGAAAGAAATTCAGAATCTCCTAGTCTTAGGATCAATCTTCCTTACAGTACTTTGCCTTTGAAATCTACTTCTGTTTTGCTATAATTCTAACATTACTCTTTTAAAAATTTTAAGACTACTTTCCCTGTACAATTTCATGCTTTTTTTCTGAAGGAGTTATAATTCACATGTAATACTCATTAAGGGTGGTAAAATGTCCTCTTTCTAACAAGCTTCTCTGTAGAACAGTATAATCTTTTTTTAAATCTAGAGAGAAATAGTTTATACTACTGTCACATGTTCATCCCCAAGAAAAGCAAAAGCATGGATAATGCTGTAAAATAAATACTGATTTTCTGAGATAATTAGTTCAAATAAAATTAAATGATGTGCCTTCTGGAAACTTATGAATTTTGATTTATTGATTTATTGATTTTTTTCCTGTTATTCAGATAAATGTTTTATCCAGAAAATCATTCTTTTTGTATGGAGAACTGTAAGAACCTGCTTTAGCTTTAAAAGTATGAAAGATCAATTCAAGCACTTCTAATAGGTATCAAACAATTGATTAAGATAGGGACTAACTTCCAAATAAAATTCTAGCTTTAGTTGTTAATAGAAATATTGTTTTAATTTTTTTCTAGGCAGGTATTTCAGGAAACCTTACTGCATGCCTACTCCAGGAAGACATAAAAAAAAATGCTTGGAAGTAAATACAGAATTTAAATGCCCAATTCATTATATAATCTGTATTTTGTAATTTAAGGGATGTGTTATATGTGGACTGCTAGAGATGTCATATCAAAGTAACTTACACTCATTAAGAGCTGCTGATGAAACTAGTCAAAGTTAGAAAACTTAAATTTGTGGAATTCAAATGCAGCAAGCTAGATATATGAAAATAAATACATCATACTTATACCAATCTCAAAACATATGCATAAAACCAAGTTGCATTAAAATACCTGAAACATAAGAGTCTTCCTAGATGAGTACTATCTAGAGCTATAATCAGAATAACTGAAGATAAAAATCAACCATATTCTGACTAAATAAACATTAGGATTTAAAAAAGGCCCACATATGATTCCCGTCCTACCACATCTGTGGGCATCAGGGGGCTTGTTCCCATGCAGTGATTATTTTCAGCTACACACACAAATGCTGGTCAGGTTGTTTTCTCAGTGATAATACAGTGGTGGTGCAGAAGTACTTTGCAGCCCTCTATGAAGGGGCAACAATTTTGGAGGCCTTGTTAATCTGATAAAAGAATGGTCTTCGCTTGACCTAGCATCTAAACAACTAATTCTACCCTTCAATTGTTATGTAGATTATGTAATATGCATAGCTAAAAATGATGAACTTTGAAACACCAAAATATCGGTGAAGTATAGATATTTCTCTAATCTGAACCCCAATAGGAAGCTTATGGTCAGTAGTCTTTGTTTGTCTTTGCTTCACAATGGGCTGGAAGTTATGTTATGTAATATTTACATTTCACATAGCCATGAAATTCTGATCCTTAATCAGCTTTCAGTGAGTACTTGCGATTCCAAATGCCTTCAGCAAGAAATGTAATTGCTAGCACTTCTGAAAGTCATTTTAGGAGCATAAAACAAAAAGTGAACTATAGTTTGATAGAGTTCATTTTGCAGCCTACAGAAGAGATACAGTTGATGTAATTCCATAGGTTATGACTTTCCAGTACTCCTGCCCTGTGGGACCCGACCAGCTTCTAGCCAGACACTTGAGCACAGATCTTGGCTGTCAGCAGGCACATTCTCTTGCTTCGGGATTTAAAGTTAGGTCAAATCCTATCTTTGTGTGTGGTGGATGTGGACACACCAGCACTACTGAGAATTCTTCCATTGCCTGATAATAGTTAACTATACAGAATATTGTCTGCTTTGACCTGGAGATGTTCGAGAGCTGTGTAAATACGGCATTCAGGGACATGATTTAGTGAGCATGATGGTGACGGATTGATGACTGGACTGGGTGATCTTAGTGGTTTTTCCCACTTCGGTGATTCTATGATTCCACGACCCAAAGAGCGTACTTTAAATCCTGTTCCCAAATAACAGTAATTGCTGAGTTCTGATATGCACTTAAAATGTGAGGTATATGGAGTGGAATAATTTACACTTTGAGAACTTTGAAATCAGATGTCCTTCAGAAACTCATGAAGGTAAAGTTGAATAGAGTAACTGTCCCCACATCTATAGCAGGGGTATAACACAGATAATAATGGTAATAAAGGTAATCTTTAAAAAAAAACCTACCCTAGCATCTCTTTGTGGTGTATTCCTGTTGTCTACAGTTTTTCAAACATAAAATAACTTTGTAAATGACAAATTGGGTATAAAGTAGGGATAACATAACTCTTACAATGAAAGAGCTTAATTAAGCTGGTGTTTTTCTCTAGTCCTGGAAACCAAATTTCTGCACTTACCAACATTATATATTGTCTTCTTTCTACTAGGTCTCCATAGAAACGCATTTAGTAATCTCTTGTCTAACAGCCAGTAACCTAAGGATTTCAAATTGTGGAGTCTGAATGTTATTATTCTGCAAGGAACCTGTCTTAGGGAAAACTCTTGAAATTTTGTGAAATAATGAAGTAGTATAGCTTAATTAAAACCAGTGATAAGATTTCAGCCTCCATGAAATAACAGGCTTTAGGAGCAGCTCAGAAATGATGCTGATAATGAACTCAAGAGGTATAAATATTATCATTTCCAAACTACATATTACACTCATTACTGCTGATGTAGGATATGTATGTAATTGTGTGTACATGCAAAAACATTAAATCAAACTGAGGGATAGTGGATAGTGGATAGTGTTATGCAACACACAGGAAAGTGCTACTGTTGTGGATTTGTGGATGCCTCCAAATATGGAGGTTGGTGGCCCTGCCTCTGGTGGTTATGGGGGGGGGGGGAAGTTGTAATCCTTGGGGTTCCCTTCCAACCCAAGCCATTCTATGAAGGTACTTATCTGACAAAGCCAAATAGGAGAAATAGCCTGTCTGAAAACCCCAAATTTCAGCTCCCTGCAGCAGAAGTATAATAGATGAGGATTAAAAAATAAAAACTTTTAGTTTCACACTTGGAAATAAATTGATTACATTACAGGTAAACTGCCTTGTGAGTTGTTTCTGTAAAGGCCAAATCCCATGTGCTACTGTACTGGCTTCAATGAGCGCTATACTAGCTTCTAATTTTATACTGAATGGTACAATTTTTGAAACCTGGGCTGAAATAATACTAAATAGTTCCCTATCCCTAAGTGCTTCTGTTTTAAAAATGCCAATAATTAAGTAAGTTGATTTAAACCTTAAAAAAAAAAAGTTCTTCAGAGAGATAATTTAAGAGAAAAATCTGCAATGCAGAAACCAGTGCCATGGAAGTGGTTATATAATTCTAAGAGCTACTCAGACTAGAAAAAGATAGCAGTTGGTTTAAATTTATTCTTGTTTGCTGATTTGACCATTAATCCAGACAAAGCTTCAGCTTACCTGAAATCAATATAGTTTTCCTTACTCTGGCATGTTCAGTTCCTCTAATGAAAATGCTCTGTAAGCACGAAACACTGAAATAAGTGTTTGTGAGGGGAGAAATATAATACACTTACTACAGTTTCTTGAATCATGTAAACTATTCTTAGCATGCCCAACTTATGGAAAAATTTGATACCAAATTTACTATTTGCACTGCTTGTGCCAGCTCCAGGTGTCCTGGATAGCTTGACCACAGAGTCTTTCTGTGTGTATCTTGAGACACAGTGTAAGAGACAACTTTTTATTACTTATGAACACTGTCATTATCTCTTCTTTGGGTATAACATCTGATTTTCATGGAAAAATCTTGAAATTACTCTCTTAACAGCACTGCAGTGCTCCAGTAGCTAGAGGAAAGATGCAACTCTTAAATTTATTGAGGTCAGACATTTGAATACAGGTGTAATTCTTGCTTACATTGTTCACAGCACGTTCATCAGGGCTTTATAAACACCATTTGACACATAAAAGAGAAACAAGAGTAGTTCGTGCACATAATAAAACAACAGCTTTCATGTTTTGAGTATACACATATAGCAAGTATAGTACATGTGTATGTGCTACCTAAATATATATAAAGTACATATGGTCACTATAGCAATTCTGGTATATTTAGTTCAGTATTCTGAGGTATCTTCTGCTGAGCCTGTTACACCAATGATAAGGAAACATGGAGTATTTCTCCTTCAAGAGAAGGGCAATAGCTTTCTTCACAGTTTCTAGGGAGTACATGGCTGTTGCTGTGTTCTCTCTGAAGTCTTTGGTTTGTTTTCTGGTAGAAGCGTACCTTGCACATTTGGTAAGATGCAATACAGTTTCATTTCTTGGTGCTTGGGTTAGGAGGTGTACTTTAGAAGAAGGGACAGGCCTGGGCTCTCTGCAGAGCAGACCCACAAACTGAAATCAGGGCACTGACTCTCTGAGAACTTGAGGCATTCATCTGTGGTGGCTGTAGAGTGCAGCAAGGGTTATGTGCAGTAAAGGACAACACACAGAAGCTTTGGGTGAGAGGAATGGAAAAAGATATCCTTCATGGCAGATGAGATAGCTTCACATAGCCTTCTCAGGATTGAACCTGTTGCATTAAAACGTAGAGTTGAAGAATCCGCTTTACTGCCCATTGGGAAGACTGTAAGTTTGTTTTCACTTTCATTTATTCACTCCAGCAGATCTGTCTCTTATGTACTTAATGATAGATGTTCTAGTTGATCGTTATTTTTGTGCCACAGTTAAACCTTGCCTTAGAGGATGACTGCTATTGGTGCCTTAGAGGAGCAATAGGGTCAGTTCCACTTTTTGATTCTGGTTCAGTTTAATTCTTGTCTCCTGTCTCATGTCTTGCCGTGCGCCTAGGATATAACCTTATATGTACACAGATAAAAATTGATTGTTTATCTGTCCCAGTCAGAAAGGTGCATAAAGATATCTGTAATATAACCTTCTTTGATTGAATTTCTGTGACTGTGACAGTTAGAAAAGCATATAGAAGAGCATTTAAGCTTGGCTATGGTAAATCTGCACATTTCATCCTCATTATTTTGTCTCTGTACATATGACAAACACAAGAGTAATATCATCACTGTCATGAAAGAGGTCAGAGTTGGTGCAGAACAGCTGCTCAAAAAATAAATGTAACTATGACTGTCAGATGCAGTACATATAACACAGTGCATTTAGTCTCTGTGTATAAATTAAAGTTTCCAGAACTGCAAGAAGAAAATAGTTTATTTAGAGGAGCAAGAAAGGGAAACAAAGGAAATGGGTAAAGGCAATGTCAAGATACTTGATTTTTATAAGATATGTTGTAGCTCATAGAGAAGTTACCTGTTTGGGGCAGGATTTTTTAACATATTATAGTTCATGTTCTGCAAGACATTCACCTAGAAGATTTAAAATGAATCAAGAGATATAAAAGGTGTAAAATATGGAAATGAGCAATATCACCTAAAATAGTGTTCCTTCTCCCAAACAATTATTCCGTCTGCTGAAGAGAATTATCACAATGCAAATGAAAGAGGCATGTCTTCTAGAACATGTAAAAAATGATCATCTTTGAAACACATTGATAACTGTCACAGAAGAGATTTTCTTAACTATATTGAGTCATTTTTCTGAAAATGGATTCTTGCCCACTGTATTTCATATCTCCCTTTGTGATCACTGTTACAGTGATGACTGGGCCTTATGTTTCAGATGGCTTTGGGCAGATCATCTCCTAAATGCTCCTGAGATTTTCAACCTTAACACTAAAGGTAGCTTAACAAGATGTAAATAGCATGTTATGTCTTCAGACTCATGCTCACCTATCCACTCTCTAATCTTTTTAACTGTGTGTGATGGTATATTTTGGAAGTGATTTTACATTTAAAAAATGGAAAATATAATGGCAGGCACTCTTTTAAAAAATAAGTGTTTGGAAAGCATTTGAAATAGTCTATGTGCTATGTAAGAAGCATGTCCTACAATGGAATTCTTACACTGGGTACAAACCTTCTTGCAGTGTAGAACTTGCTTCAGTGGCAGTAACAGGCTGTAATGTGCTGACTACTTTCAATGTGTTATACTTCCTCTGCTGTGATTACGTTACAGGGTTTTATTCTCTAACAAAGAGGGTGAGCAATCTACGTGAATGCAGCGAAAGATATTAACAGGTAGTAGATTCTGGTATATAAGATGTCTGACAGGGGAAAAAAAAAAAACCTGAAGGAGTATGTGCAGAATACCTATTAGTTCATTTACAAACACAAACTTCCATTACAGTTGCATGACTATAAGGGTCAAACACTCTTCTCTTAAGAAGTGTCATGCTTTGGATGACTTGTCACCAGTAATTATTTTTTAGTGCGTGTATATTAGCACGTTTGTGTTTCTTTTCTGGAGATCTGCCACCTTTGCACAAAAATGTTAATGCTTGCTTAACGAGCAGCTATTTAATATTTTCATATTCATCCCACTTTTTGTAGAACTTAATTTTCAAATTTTTGAAGACACATAGTCTTTACCTTGAAGAACATCACTCTACTTATTAAGGATCATAATCTTCAAGCCTTTGGGCCCATGGGGGTCAGGTCCTGTTTGGAAGACCTCTAGCTGTGTTGAAATCAGTACCTCAGTAGAACACAGGACTAGACTTGTCTTGCAAGCCAAGCCTCATTCATTCCAGGTATCTGATGCATTAATGGATGAATCTTTTGAAGATCTTATTGAGACAATACAGGAGTATGTCAAATATCCTGCATTCAACATACAGGTAGAAGATAGCTAAACTATAGAGATTACTTTCAGTTTGGATACTTGACTTGATACATAATTAGGCAAAATATTTTCCTTTAAATAAGTAGGCAGTATCTATCTTAAATATGAAGCAGATCTTCCAGTGGCAGAGGTGGGAAGCAATGCAAGTTAAACGCTTTTACATGTCAGGAAACCAGATAGAGGAACCTTAGAGACAGTGTTATCCTGCCTTTTCTGATAGGTACAGCAGGATGATCACTTGCAACATCTGCAAGAAATGACATGGGAATATGAGTGAGAGTCACCTTAATTACAAAATCCCAGTTCAGTACCAGAACCTGAAGGGTGCTGTGTAACTTCTTGTATGAAGGAATGCAACTGTGGTTGCAGAGGGGATAAAGAGTTAAGATACGTGATTTCTTTAGCCATTTCATCTGCTCGCACAATATT
This sequence comes from Lagopus leucura, assembly GCF_019238085.1. Taxonomy (NCBI): domain Eukaryota; kingdom Metazoa; phylum Chordata; class Aves; order Galliformes; family Phasianidae; genus Lagopus; species Lagopus leucura. The sequence continues at coordinate 21,613,831 of NW_024962334.1, forward strand.
AACTACTCATGTGCATTCCTATCTTACTCATTTTCCTTAAGAGATAATATGCTGCCTTGATTAGATTTTTTTTGCAGACTAATTTCTAATGATTTCTTGGCAAATAGTAAATGTGTCATCATACACAAACTCAATGTAAGATATTACAATAGCAGTGTAGTATCTTTTTAGATTCAAATAAGTTTCCGCTGCTTGGGAAATTAAAACAAACAGAAATTGCGGAGAGGAAGGGCAGAAAAAGATCAGCTGGAATCAGGGAAGCTGCATGCCAGAAGGAGCAGCACCTAAAGCACAGCCAGTAGTCCTTTCAGTTGAGGACAGTTCTGTTTTTGTCTATGAAAAGATCATAACAGATGCTGTCAATTTGAAGGTGGGCAAGAAAGCCAACAGTAAATAATGAAGAATCAGTACTGAGCTGTATGGATTGATGTTGAATCTGAACAGCAGATAGCCCATATGGATGGGGGCTACCAGAAACTTGAGAAGACAGAAGACCTATGCAAAAAAAACCACTTGAAATAGAAACAAATATGCAAATGTCTTTCCAGTTGGTGAGAGGGGTCCAGTGGGAAAGCAGGAAAGATTCTTTGATAAAAGGAAGTTTTAATGTTTGTTTGGAAACTGCTGCTCTGTATTGCATGAATGTTATCCTGAGGTGGAGAGTATTGAATTTTGATCAAATTATAAGAAAGAGAAAATAATATATTGGGAAACAGTGGACAATATGGTATGTTTTTCATTTAGAAAATTGTCTATTTTGACATCTGTGGGAGCTTTTATTCATTTAAATCCCATTTTCTGAAATAAATTGTTTTAGTTTAATGTATTTGAAATGTTTTATAGTAAAACTTTGAGGCTTTATTGTGACAAAGCAAGGCAGCATAATCCCCCCCAAATGGTTTTTTTATTTTTGAAAGTGTTATTTTGATTTCATTTTGTAATAAAAATAATCAACAAAACAATGTCAGCATTTCCTGGAGAACTGAATTACTCCCTCCTGACTCGTCCCTTTGCTACTTCAAAAGGCGTTGTGTAACTTGGACTGGGAAGAAGAACTGAACTAATTAAAGATAAAATGAGAACAGCAAGAATTAAACAAACAAAACCAAAGCGAATGCATACAGAAAACAACCCAGCAAAAGCCCAAAGGAATTATTAATGCAATCATTTTCCTCAAGCAATCAAGACAAATGATGTCAAGATTTCTAAGTGCTGCTTAGAAAAAACAGCAACTGTAAAATATAAATTTCATGGCCCACCCAGGACAAAATAAATACAAAACCAAGAGTTTCTGTACAGATGCAAAGTTTTTTTTTTTTAATTCAATTCCTTCTAAGGTTAATCTTATTTCACTCAGAGCTTGCTATCTCAGAATTAACTTGCATCAATAACACTCATAAATCTGGGACTATTTTATGACTATTTTACTTCAAAATATATTGCCTTTTGGTCAATAAACAGCAGCAGTATTTTTATAATTTACTTTTCCACAAATGCTTTAATTCTGCTGTAGATGTTATTTTCAGTCAGTTCAGTTAAGGAGCTTGATATCTAGTTTCAACCAAGGATGGTCCAATTTCAGTAAATGTCTCCCACAAACAGGAATGAGGCAGAAAGATGCTAAGTTAATATATCACTATTGTTTTCTATGTATTTTCCTTAATTCTTCTCTTTTGTAGCATGCCTATTATTCAGGAAGAAAAATGGATCAAGGATTATGAAATTAATTACTTTGACCTCACTTTATGTTTAATACACAGTGGTACCGCTAGTAAGAGTTTATAGAGGTATGTCTCAGAGGAAGAGAGGAGACAAATCAAAGGTACACAGAAATGGGAAGGACAAAAAGAAATAAGTACAGCCAGGAAATATAGGAAGGAGAAGCTAGAAAAAGATACTTCAATGCAGTGGTTGAGAGAGCTTAGAAATTCCAATACAAAGTTCAAGGATAGTAATCTTACTCTAGAGTTAGGGTAGAGCTGTTGAGGGTTTAATGTTACTAGCAGTAAAGAAAGTGATTCAGGAGACTCAAGGTCTCACAAACCTCTTCTAGAATTTTAAAATTGGTTTTCATTTTCTCCTCATTTTCCCAAATTGTTAAACTCTCTATTCAGTATGATTTCTATTCCTTATAACTCCACAGTGTATATGTTCAAATGATGAACATTACTAGTATTTCCACAGTGAGACTGCAGGTACCTGGAGTGCGAACTTGGCAACTCAGCATCTAAAAGGTGCCAAGTCATTTGTCTCAGCTTCTAGAGCAGCATTTATCTTATGTAATGTAGTTTGTGCACAGTAATTTACAGATCTACACAGGAAGAAAATTGTCTTTCTCTATGAAGAGAAAATATGTATATCAGGCCAAATATCAGAAAAATGAAAACTGAGTAACTGTGATTAAACAAAACAGTGATAGATGGATAGCACACACAGGCAAAGGGAAAAGGGATATTTTTCTAGTTCAGTAGCTTCTCATGTAGAAATTTGACCAGAAATGACCGGCCTCTAGTACAGCACTAGATATTGTTGACCAAGACCCAGCAACTGTTTGAAGCCACAGAATGTTCACTTCCTTTCAGCCCTGGGCATAAAATAAACATGCATCTGCTGTGGGAAGAGAAATTGAGCATCCAATGACTTCCTTGCCTCTGCATAACCAAATTGAGACAAGCAGCCCTTCAGAGGTTGCACTATCACTTTTTATTCCTTTCCATGCTGCCATCCAAGAGACAACAGTGATACTGAGATTTTACAAAGCCTTTTATTTTCACATGGAGATGAAATATTTACATCAAATGAACTTTACCTATAGCTACCGTGAGGTTTTTTACGAGACTTTTTTTTTCCTTTTGTGCTATCAAACCCTCAGTTCTAGCCTCAGGGATGGAATTTTTGCCAGAGCAGAATCTCATAAGAGAAATCTTTATCTGTAGGACAGATCTTCTGATACATCTCTACCCTAACTGCTGTTCTCCTGGCAAAGTGCTGGCCTAATATCTGTACCTGAGTGAGACCACGTTTGGAAGCTGGAGGTGCTCTTTTCTCTCTTCCATTCACACTGAGCAACAGAGGCTCCTATTTTTTGCCCTTCCACAGCTTGCCAGCTGACTTTGATGCTTAGGAAAACACTGAAGAACCTTGTGAAGAAAGCTTGAGGCAAGGTGGGGAAAGAGAGTTGGTGGGGCTGTGAAGTAGGGGTGCCAGTGGAGTGGGTTGGTGGATCATTGTAGACAGGAATTTTGATGGGTGGGGGAGATACATTTCAGGTAGGCTGTATAGGTGATGGGTGCCTGAAGGATCAGTGACTTCAGTATTGTCATCAACAAATGATCATTTCTGAATAAAGTGGCAACTACTAAGGGAGTACTAAACAACCAGAGGTAGAAAATAATGTCATAAACTTCACATAAAACATCTTGTGATTTGGAAAACAGAGGGACTCTTGTGCTTAGGTATGGTTTTTTTTTTTTTTTTTTTTTTTCCCCTGTTCCTTGATTCATGCTATTTTACTGTCTGTGCATTGAAGGATAAAGATGCAAAAACACTTGATATTTTACAAGAGTGATTTTCTTAGTGTGTAATTTGTTTCCACTGCATGAAGAAAGAATTTCTCCATGGTCTTACTAAGAAAAAGTGCTTTGGAGAATAGCCCAAATATCACTACTGTAAGAAAACCATTTCTAAGAAACAGTACAATAGGAAAAGAAAGAAATAGAGAGAAGGGAAGGAATGAACGATCATTAAGGTAATTAATCAACCTGAGAAAGTCTGTCTGTAAATCTAGCTATTAGTAAGAGGGGAGATTGTGTTAACAGAATGTAAATTCAAGTATATAGGGTTGTGGGTTTTTTTTTTGTTGTTGTTTGTTTCTTTTGTCCAAGCATCTTTACTAATTGAAATTCTATTGAATATTGAGCAAGTAAGTTCCAGTCAAGTATGCTATGTCATACACAGCTGTGAAAGGGAAAAGATACATTTGATAGGTGTATACCGTTGAACACCACAGGAATTACATGAGCTCCATCTAAGGTGATACCACACAAAGCTGCACAGAAACTTTGTTTCAGAACTGCAGAAGCTTCATATACTGTAACTCCTTTCATATCAATGCATCTGGGAGAAGAATGTGGCATTTAAGTAGCTCAGATGACATTCAAGCAGCAAGAGTTCTAATTTTCAAGAAGAGTAAGAAGGAGGACCCTGATAATTACAGGCCTGTCAGTCTCATTTCTTGCCTAGTAAAATTAGAAAATTATGCTGGGAGTTACTGAAAAAAAGTCTGAAGGACAATACAGACTTTAGTCACAGTCAATACAGGTTCATGAGGGATAGGTCCTGTTTAACTAACTTAATTTCCTTTTATGACAAGGTCACGCATCTAGTTGACCAAGAGAAGCCAGCTGATTTTTTTTTTTTTTTTTTTTTTTTTTAATTTCAATAAATCTTTCATTACTGTTTCTTGTAGTATAATTCTGGACAAAATATCCAGCGTATGGCTAGACAAAAAATAAAATAAATAGTATATTTATAGTATATATATGATGGGTTAGCAATTGGCTGATGCATCAGACCCAGAAGTAGATGGTATTACAGTGTAGTAAATGGGGTTACGTAAGGCTGGTGGACAGCCACTAGTCAAGTTCCCTAGGACTTTATTTTAGGTTCTTATGAATGTTTTCATAAGTTGGATGCACTAAAAAGTGTTTTGAACAAGTTTGCTGACTTGGGATTTTGATTCCATCAAGGGTGCAGATGGCTTGCAGAGAGATTCAGGTAAATTAGAGAGCTGGGCAATGACCAGATACACAAAATTTAAAAAGAGTAAGTGCTAGATTCTGTATCTAGGAAGGAGTGACCCTGTCTATACTACAGACTGGGGAATGAGAGGATGGAGAACTGTTCTGCTGAAAGGGATTTGGGGATCCTAGTTGACAGCAAGTTGAATGTGTGGCAGCAGTGTGCCCTAGCAGCAAAAAGGGCCAAATGTACTTTAGGGTGCATCAAGCATGGCAGTGCCATATGGGCAATAGCAGGGGTTGTCCTCCTCTGTACTCCATGGACTCAGCTTCAGCACTGGGTGTGGTTTGGGTGCTACAGTACAGAAAGAACATAAAACTATTACATAGTGTTCAAAGGAGAGCTACACAGAGGTAGTGAGGGTTCTGGAGGGAAGATATATGAGAACTGGCTGAGGTGCCTTGTTTAGCCCAGAGCAGAGGAGATGGCTTCTTATGGCTGCGGCTCTAAGAGAGAGCAGAGGGGCAGCGTTGAGCTCTGCACACTGGTGACAGTGATAGGGCTTGAGGGAACATCAAGGAGCTGTGTCAGGGGAGGGTCAGGTTGGATATCAGGAAAAGATTCTTCACACAGAGTTCAGTCAGGCACTGGAACAGGCTGCCAGAGCAGTGGTCATGGCAATGAGCCTGCTGGAGTTCAAGAAGTGTACAGACAATTTTCTCATTCAGATGGTTTGATTTTGGGGTGATACTGTGTGGGGCCAGGAGCTGGACTTGATGGTCCTCATGAGGCCCTTCCAAATCATGTATTCTATAGTTCTGTGATTCTCATCTGGCCATGTAGACTGTGGCGTAGTCTTCAAAGATTGTACTCTAAAGCCATTAACCTATACAGGCTAGAGACTTCATGAGCATAATCTACATAAAGCAACAGCAATTATAACACTTTCTTCACTTACAATACAGCTGTGTCTGAGCAGAAATCACAATGCTCTCGTAGAATAGGGTAGAACCTCAGCACAGTAAGAGGTGACTCTACAGCAGCTTCACGGGAAACACCAGGCTGTGGGCAAAGGCACGTTAATCACTTACTGAAATGGAGCTTAACTGAAACTATGCTACAGATTCTTATTTTGCCTATAAAATATTCTGGCAGAGTGTTTTAAATTATGTTTTTAAAACTGCTGAAAAAATCTGACTAATCTTCATTAGTTATGGGTAACAAACAAGATTCATTTCAGCAAAACATTTTTCCTATTTAATTTGTTTGCTCTTTCTGTTTGAATTTTTACATAACTGCTCTCACTATGTCTCTTGATGAATTTATCTGAACACAGTTATTTAGTGAAGCAGCAATATTTACGCTACACCTTTTATAGTCTTTATGTGAGGAAAATTAAGTATGTGCCAGACAGCACTCCAAATTCTTCTCTTGGATCAGAAACTTTTCTAAATAGGTACAGAAGAGATTCCCTTCAAGGGAACTGCACCTTTACAGCATACTGGTTAAAGGGCTTTGAATACCAGGCTGGATGTGCTGAATGTAGGTAGGATCCTTGATTTGATTTGGAAAAGTTTCTTTCAGAATGTGACAACAGCTACAGAATTTCCTTTGGTTCAATGCATTTTTTCCATCGTTTATACTGCAATTTTATTTACTAGGATCGATTTAGAGGAATATGCTGTAAATAACTGAGGCCAAAGATCTAGAGAATAGTTTCCATAGAATTTGTTTTTCACCATTTGTCCTATCCTTCATAAGATTTAGGACTCCATTTTTTTGAGCGACAGCTTTTAAAACTAACTTTAGCTACTCTGACAGCTGTATTATTAAATTCTTATTTCAGCACAATGGAAACTCAAATGTAAAACCTGATGTAGTTTTTAACTGACAGTAACTTCATAAATTACCATGTTTGCATTAATAATTCATTTAAAAAAGAGAATACAGTTGTTTAAAATCAGCATTTATATATTTATATAAATATTTATATATACATATAGTGCACCTATCCAGTGACATTTAGCAGTACTTCAGAAAATGAAATGCATAAGGATATTTTGCTTTCTTGTGAAACCAGAAAGCTGAGTTGAATTGGGGTAGCAGTCTGAGACAATAGCTGTGAAGTTGGGCTTACAGAAAATCATAGAATTATGGAATTGCTTGGACTATAAGGGACCTCAGATGTCACCCAGTTCCCATCACTCAGCCACAGGCAGGGCTGCCAACCACTAAATTAGGCACTAGATAAGGTTGCCCACAGCCTGGCCTTGAACACCTGCAGGGATGGGGCATCTACAACTTCTCAGGCAGCCTGTTCCAGTACCTCACCACCCTGTAATGAATAAGACTTGGGGGTTTTGAGAGCTCTGACTTCACTTTCTTGCTTTTGCTTAGAGTGTGAATTTGTCTTACTGATCTGTGCCTCACTTACCCACTGGTGAAGTGAGATTAATTAATTCCTCTTTCTTTTGTATTCATCTTGTCTATCATAACCTTACTAAAAATACACTTATATAGATAGATTCCTTAAATGCTACAAAACAATTGTGTTGATCGTCTCATGGTCATGAACTCTTAAATTACACTGCTTGCAAACACTTTGTGGCTACATGGACTCACTCTGTCAGGGTGAAGTTACAACAACACTCAGATCTTCTTCCCCAGTAAAAATACTAATAGGTGATTAGTTATGCTCTATTAAAAATGTGTGACATAGCACAGTATCTTCAGTAAATCATCTAATGTGCCACTCTTTCAAGTAGATTTTCTTTTATGTCTACTAGCCCAAAGTATAGAATGGAAAAAGTATTGTCATTTGTTCTGAGACCATTTTCCTTTGAAATTATACTCAACATAGGAGAGCAGAAAACAGAAAATGTGAAACTTTGTGTTTTGTCATGTCAGAATACTTTGTGCAGTGGTAAATAATGAACTACTTTATTGCCTATGATTCTTTATGTCTTCTAAGACTGTACTAAAATCATAATCCTATTGATTTCGTAGTTTTTCTCTTGCATAATACTTTAATGCTAATTGTTGCCAGCATTTTATTGTTTCGATGATTTGGGTCTAGTATCTGGGAGGAAAGAGTTTTTTGGATAAAATATTCATCAAGAACAGCATTGCATTTTTTCTGCTTTCATTACCTGATGATAGATTCTATATTCATTGCATATTCCAAGTTCTCTTTAGTATTATGGCATTTTTTTGTTTGATAATAATTTCTGACTGTGACTGTTACATATTTTCCCATTGTTAAATGTTCTCTGTCCACCTTGTCTAGAGGAAATGCAAGATTTAGAAAATTTACTGATCATCTTATTGTTAATAAGAGAAAACGGTTTCTTTTGCACTGAGATGCAGAAGATACTTTCTTATTTTTTCCCAAGACTTCCCCTATAACACTGCACAACTTTGTAAGAAGTACGTTAGCAATTCTCATCTATTTTTTTTTCAGCTCATTGACATCCTCCTTAATCTATTTTATTGTATTTATTTATTTATTTACGTATTATATGCAATGGTTATAACCTTAGTATATTAGAGAAGAGAGAAATCAAATTCCTGAGTTTACTTTCATAGAAAACAAAGGTTGACTTTGGTTTAATCAATTAATATTTTAGGAAAAAAAATTCATGTTTTTACCAGTACAATGCCTGACTGATCATATCTCTTAGCCTGAAATTTGAGGGAAGGGTTGACTTTAAAATTGCAAAGATAAAATGTCTAATACATTGATATTTTAGTATTAAATATTAAATGAGAAATAACTGCAAAGTAGTGGTGCTGAATGAAAACAGTGCACTGAAGTGCACTGAAAACTCAGTCACAAGGACTAGATATGATTTAAAAAAAAGAGGTTTTCTTTTTTGCTGTTCTATTGGTTTTTTTTTGCTCCAGTTGTTGTTGCTGCCATTGTTGCTCCATTTTATGAGCTAGACTGGCAACAGAAATATTTCCTTGTTCCAAAGGATTAAGCTGTTATTGTTGTTGTGATTTCATACAGCTACAAAAACAGTGTCACACACAAAAACTAAAGCTTTATGCTAACAAAGAAACCCTGCCTTTGCACTTCCATATTCAAGTAATTTGGGCAGAGGGAATTGGATCAAGTAGGTTTAGAGAAGTCCTTATAATAAGACATGAATTCTTTTTGGAGGCTAATAGCCAGATAATGGAATTTTATCAGGAAAATGAAATAAGAGTATGACTTTGAAATCCTGCCAGGGATTTGAAATTCTGCCATAAATTAGCAGTGTTCCATGTTGTCTCTGCAGAGACCAATATTAAATGAGTAGTAATGCAGATCCTTTTTCTTCAGATCCTTTCCAAGGAACAAGTATTGACAAACATGGGAAAACTTGGATTGCTCTGAATTGTTTTGCACTCCCGAAGTGAATTTATTTTTCTAGACAATGCTGTTAATTTGGCAACTTTGGCAAGTGCTAAATTTGCCATTAAAGCTAAATAGAAAATCAATAGCTGATGGTCAGTAACAATATGATCTACTTACTTTGACTAATGATATATTTTCCGCTAATGTCTGAATGCTGAAGGTCTCGAGGCATTTGCTATAGGAATTGTTCACTGTGGGAGCAAGAATTTCTCTTTGAGTTTCTATTGTTTGTCAGGCAGTAGTCTCTCAATGAGATGGCACATTAGCAAAATTCTGTGCCCTCACAAAATGCCAGTGATATCTGCGAAACTATTTGCAAGTTTTTTGCTAGTAACTGCAGGAGGTGCACTAACTTGAGTCTTCTGTCAAGTCAGCTTATGATGTGGTGAAATGAAATATGTGCTCTGTGTTCCCAGGGAGAGCTTTTATGACAAATGGCAGAATAATAGCCCACTGCTAATTTGTATTGAGGTATACATGCTGCTGGCTTGGTGGCATCACTGCAGCAAGCTGTGAATTATGCGCAAAATGGAAAAATCCCTGCTTTTTCTGTACAAGGACTGAATACAGAAGAAGCTGTTGTCTGCTCTGGGTTGTGGGCACGGGTGCTCCAGATTTAGCTTTTCTTTTTTAACAAAAGAGTGCAAGAAACCAAAACCTCCTTGAAGAATAAGAATAAAAGGAAGTTCTGTTGTGTCCTTTATTCTATTCCTTTGTTTATATTTTCAGATACAGTCCTAAGTCTTAAAAGTTTAAAAATCATTGTTTCCAATTTCAAGCACTTTAGAAGCTTTAAATACATGTTTGGCATGTGGATTCTGCTTTTTATCTGTTCCTGCCTCTCTTTCTTTCCAATCCTGCAAATATCTAGTTCAGAATTTGTATACTTAGTATGGAGAAGCAGTCAATGTCACTTTGAGGGACAGATGAAAAAGGGCTGTTTTCAGCACTTAGGAGACCCCTAATCACTTTTCTGGGACATGAATCTTCTGTAGCCTTTTCTGTAAGAATATTTACTCACAAAGCAGTATTAAAGGACAATGTGTATGTTTGTGTATGCCAAATTAAGCACTATTCAAAAGTGACTTGCATTGGGTATGCAGAGAGGACATTTCTACAGCAGGGCTGTGTGTTGAGTATGAAATTGTCCTGTACATTTTTTTTAGGTGAGATCAACCATGGTCTTGGAAAGCATGCATGAAACACACAGCATGAGATCTATTGCACAGGCACAATTTTCTCTTGGGCCACTCTTTCCATAAATCAACACAATTGATTTATGGAAGCTTGCAATATTCCAATAATTTCCCTCTTAACTATTGTTCTCATTTTGGCCAGCTCATTTAGGTGAAGAGAAAAGGACTTGTTTATAAACTTGGGATAGCAGGAACAGGAGAACTGTTCTAGAGTCATGAATAGGGCTGTATTTTTTTTCAGTCAGAGATTTCACCATGCTGGAAGAGTACTCCTCTAGACCAGCTTCACCCTTGGCCAATTTGCATCATTCAGAAAATGGTCCTTGTGAGTAAGTTTGCTGTAGTTCTTTCAAACTGGAAGGAAGTAGGTAGGGAATCCCTTGAGGGTTTCTGCCAAGGTCAGATGATGTACGAAAGAATCTGTGCTTTTTAAATAGGTCTTTTGCGTTCAAGTTACCATTTGTTTTTGAATGGAATTGTTTTTCAAAAATAGTAAAATTGTCTTAAAATAATACCTTTTTTTTTGTCAATCATTTAAGATTGCCATATGAATTTACTGTAACTCATCTTTTTCATTTATGCTGCTTTAAGATCTTTGAACTTTTATTTTGACTCGTTTCTCATGCAATTACTTTGCTAAAGCATTTTCATCCTCTATATTCCCTGAAACAGAATGAATATAAATTATCTTTTCTACAATACATCCATACACTACTTCTATAGGTATAACAATTCTACCTTTGTAAAATATGAGCAATTTTTTTTCTCTATTATGTGTGCGTAAAATTTCTTTGTAAAAATGCAAATAAAGACCACATCTCAAGTTATTTCTTCCTGATGAGCCAGTTACTGTGCATAGCTGTAGAGATATACTGAATATCTGCATTTCTTAGTTTCATCAATAGTGGGGATTTTAAGTTTTCTACTCTTCATTTCTTTTTCAAGAGGAATAAAAGTAGCGGAAAATGATTTTCCATGTTCCTGTTTAAAAGACTTATTTTTTTTCAGTTGAAGCATTTTCAGTTGCATAGGAATCTTAGTTTGATCTTCAGAATATAAATTCTATCAACAAATTCATATATATTCTCCACGTCTTTTTAAGAATGCTTTAAATTTCAATGTTAATACTCAAGTTTCTGTTGTGTATCTTAAAAGGGAACCCTGGATCAGAAATTCTCTAAATTCAGGAATGCTATTCCTATCTAGATAATAGAACTTTATGAAAAGAATCTCTAGAATTTTATTTTAAAAAGATCTTGCCACAGAATGTAAACAGGATGTAATCAAAGCATTTTTTTCATTTATTTCTTGTTGAACACCTTTGTCACTATGAAGATTTGCTCTTGTTTATTTATACCGATTAACTAATAGTTTAGAAAAATGGATTATTTTGAATTTGGTAGGTAATTCTGAAAAGTATGTGGATGTTGCATATGCATATTTGCATGTATGCATATGTCTGAGAAGTGGTGAGTCATTATTAGAAAAATAAATGAATGTTTTTCAGCTGATTGCAGAACACTTTTTCTTTCTGCTAAAATTATTCATTACATTTAGGTCTGTTTTGGTTACTTCAAATGAAAAGCCAGATTCTGGGAATCTACATTTGAGGATTTCCTGGGCATATATTATCCTCTGCTCATTTTTCATTTGCTTCAACATGCATGTTGACATGTAATTTTTAGATTGTCAACTTCTAGTTTGTGACCATAGGTGCTCTACAGCTGCAAATTTTAAGTGTCAGACCTATCTTTGGAGTCTTAGAGTAAGAGTGCTTATGGTACAGAAACTTAAAAAATGTCTGACTTAGAATGATTGAATAACTTCTTGCTTACAGAAACACAAAGTTCTGAGTATACTTGAGCCAAACATATTTTTATAACTATTTTTTCCCCTAGGTTTTTTTCTTTTTTTTTTTTTTTTTTTGGCTGTTCTTTCATTTTTCACAGGATTACAAAAAGATTCATCCACTCTGCTTCACTGAAAAATTAATTTAGTAGAGTCCTTGCCAAGGTGCTAGGGAATCATTCTCTTCTGGCAGAACACTTCAGGAGTTTTCTGTCCACCTCTTTTTTTAACTTCTTTCCCCGTTCTTATGTGTGGCCATTGCTTATCTTCAGTTTGTCTCTGTGGCAGTAGTTGACTCATACACTATGTACTAGCTGGTATAACAGCTCTCTGACCTGAACTAACCCTTTTCCAACTGTTCTTCACTTACATCATGGCTATTCTAACTTCTCATCCAAGTGAGGCTTTATGTTTTATCCAGTGAAATACGATGCAGTACCAATGTGCTATATTTTAAATGCTTTACAGGAGAGTCTGTAAATGAGGCAGAAGCTGAGCAAGAGAGCTGAACTCTGAACTCAACTTCTTATCTAACCACAGAATAACAAACAATCCCTTGCATCTTGTTCAAAATTTGAAAGTATGAAAGACTCCTGTTGCTTACTGCAAACAATCTATATGCTGTTTCCTTGTGCTTACACTTAGAGTCTAAAGCTCAAATTAAATGGAACGGGGGAAAAGTGCAGTGTTGTCAAGTATTCTTATAGGGGTAAAATAACATGCCAAAAAGCCAACAAGGCATGTCAGCTGATTAGGGAACTTAAACAACAAAACTGGAGTTATTTTCTAAATTAGTTACTGTTTGTTAGGGGTAGCGATTTCTTTTTTCTTGAAGGTGAAATTAAGTATTTTGCCTTTTCAGCACAAAGATTTCTTTTCATAATAAAAAGACCACAGACTATTATTTCTTCTTACTTAGGGCTAAATATTTGCATTAACACAATTAATGCTTTGTCATGTGATTTGTGGGAGCTAAAGAAATCACTGATTCTACTATAGTCCATTTCCACTTCTATCCTATTCCGTTCTTCCTTCAAAAGGCGGTAAAACAGGAAAATGCTGGTTGTTTTTTTAAAATTCAACCACTGTCTTGTTATGCTACTATTTCTCTGAAGCCTTACTCATAACACAATACGGTTGGTGCTATAAAAACTTTAGAAAGGATGGGATCATTAAGAATGTTTGGTTATGCTTCTTCTAGTTGTTAGGATGACAGTCGAGGGCATTAAAGTGCAGTTAGAGTAGTACCTACCCCAGTAGAGACACATACACAAAAGGATTTTGGCCTCATGGGATCCAGAGCCCCCATTTAGGAAAATAGGCTGCTTATACTTGTTTAAATTTGATATGAACTACAATTAACCAAGTTGTCTGTAGCTCATGTGTAGCCAATGAAAATTCCCAGTAATAACAGGCATTTTCATTGTTTCTCCTGGATCCACTGGATTTCATCCGCTGTTGGTAGTCACGGGGAAGGGGATAGAAAATGTATGAATGCCTTTTTCATCCAGTCATGCAGGATGCCAGAGATTACGCAGTTTAGGTAAATTAGAGGTGCATTTTGTTTGTTTCCTATGAATTTGCTAACAAAAAGACTAGAAGTGTGAAGGTCACCATGATTTCTCCTTGATAAGGGTATTCTGTGATACTTGTGAAAATTGAAGTTTATTGGAAATGTGGTATCTCTGTAATTAGGATGTTTTCCCTTACTATATGGAAGACTCATGCAGTCAATATCTGATGTAAAATATTTTGTTACTCAAAAATTAATTCCCAGGTGAACACACTAGTTATCAAACCATAAAGTCATGTTTCTTCTTGACTAAATGGAACATTTAATTAGACTGAGGGGAATAGTTTTGATAGGAAGGACTGAGACAACACACTGCAGCAATGCATAGCTGGGTAGTTAGAGTATTCCCCAGAGAAATGAAAGCATAGAATAGAAGCATACCTTGTTTCCCTTGATATTTTTTTTTCTTTTGAATTTTTTAAATTTGAATGTTGGGTTTATCTTGCCTGGTAAGCACTGAAGATGCCTGTTAGATTGAAAACTGCAAAACATAAAGGCAGAAAAATATATCCTTTCCTAACACTTTAAGAAGTCTGCCAAGAATCAGGGCATCTGTGTCCGTGTATTATCCTTTAATACTCAGTTTAAATAACTGTAGCATACAGTTATCTGGGCTTTTGCATGATGATCAAGCACAATTTTGAAAATGTTATTCACTAAACCAATTGCAGTCCAGGCTGTGTACATGTGCAGTTTAACAAAACCACAAAACTGCAGTCAAACTTAACCTGGGATGTGAATGTTACACTGGTAGCATTAAGAGCTACGGTGTCAGTCTAGATCCAGACCTGGGGGAAATCTGAAATTTCTTTCTTAAGAGGTCTTAGGTCAGATAGAATTTAAGCCACGGAAAAATAAGAGAGGAAAGAGAAATAAGGTGTTTAGTATATATAGGAATCAAACAATCCACAAAATTCTAAGTTAGTCAGTACATTTTAAAAATACATAAATGTTTTAGGAAATAATTTGATTTGTATTGAAATCATATTTTCCTTTACCTCTAAAGACCTACAACTTGAATAGGTAGTTTAAAAAAAAAAAAAGTCTAATTTGGATCTGCATGTATAGGTGCAACAAAAAATTTAGTCATTTTATGAGTGAAAAGGAAGCAGGGGGCTCCAGCACATGTTCCAGTTTTCCTCTACTTGCATTTCCAGGTGGACAGTGGTATCTTCTAGCAGTTGGGAACTAGAATTTCCCAGGATAGCAGCTCAGGGTGGAATGAGGCAGCTTTCTCTGTAAGCATCTGCCCAGACTTTTATTTCTCAAGAAACTGTAAATACATTAGACTTCTGTAGGCTTGGATACGATCTAAGCAGATCTTGATGATATCATATATGTCATATTTAAAAAATTTTCCACTAATGTTCTGACTTTTATTGAGAAAGTCCTTTACTTTTTCTACTTCTTTTCCTTTTCATTCTTCTTCTTTTTCCGTCCCCCACCCCCATGGAACTAGCACGTACTGATTTTTCTGTTAATGAAAATGGGGAGACTAATATTCTGTTTTCCATTACCTCATTACTGTGGTTAAGATTTTCCTTTTGATTTTCACTCATTCAGAAGCAAGTGGCAATGTAATATTTCTTGTAATGATATTAGGCAAATTGTTTGTCCTGCCAGAGTAAACATCCAATTCACCTCCTCTCTGTAAATAATCTTTTTGTCTGTAAAAAGTGAAGTCCTTGATTTATTTTTATGTTTTTTTTTTTTTTTTTAATTATGCAACTTTGATATCTGTTGCAGCAGAGAGGAAAGCTGTACCACAGATAGATACAATCATTCTTATAATATGTTGCTTTCCAAAAAGCAAGAAAGTTTTCTGAATATTCTGGAGTATTAGAAGGTTTTAGCCCAGTAGGAGACACTCAGCACTTCAGGTTTTGAGATTATCATGGATATGAATGGAATGCCATTTAATTTGGTAGAACTCAACAGTCACTTTCAAAATCAGATAACTGTCTAATGTAAAAGAAAATATGCATTTTATGTGATTCCATTCTTATTACAAGTTACCAGATTTAAAAACAGATACAGATGTAGAACAATACTACCTCTTTTCAACTTCTTCTCTCCGTATACTGTTCAGAGTTCAAGTGATTTGAATTTGGAGATAAAGCTCTCATCTTTTCATTTGGATTGTTTTATATTCAAATTTCTTCCGCAAGAATTCTCAGTTTTTGTAACCTAATGATAATGATAAGGAAATGCTGGTGTCCCTTGGGTATGGATAGCTGGAGCCACCTCCTGTTCAGACAGTAGACAGACTGTACTAATCACCATCATTTTTAACTTAAACTTGATATTTTATTTATTGGTTTGGAGTTGTCTATCTAATCCCCATCTAATCCCCATCTAATCCCCATCTAATATTGGTGGGGATCAAAACCTTAGTGCAGTCTTTTGCGTATGAAAGCTATAATTCAGTGGAGTGTATGTGCTGGTTAACATGCAAGTTTGGGTTATATCGATAAATAACCTAAATAAATGCATTTCTGAACCAAAAGTAACAAATTTTTATTCTCTTCAGATTTGTATTTTTATTTTTTTAAAAGGTGAATTAAAAAATCAGAATTAGGTAAACATTATTTATTTATCTTTTTCCAAAATACCAGATTTCTCCATTAGCGTTACATTATCTTGATTGAAGTATTTCATTTGTTTGTGTAGTAAAGTTTATAACTGTCTTGTTTTCCTTGTGCAAGAAAGGACTACAATCTGATGAGACATTCAAAGTGAACACTGAGTTCATTGTATCTCATAGCCAGTACTAACTGAACCATACTTAATTTATAAACTAGAACTCCTAAAGAATTTGGAATTAAGAACTTTTTATACATATTATTAGAGTGAAGAAATACTTCACAAATATAAATGTTTATTCACAGTAAATGATAGAAAGAGCAAGAATAGCTGTTGCCATGGAGTTTTGAAGCAGAACATGAACTTCAGGTCATTAAGGTTAAGAAATTTCTCTGTGCAATTCTAGTCCTTCAGCTGCTTCTTAACCATCTAACCTTACCCTGAGGAGTGAAGGGTTTTTATTGCTTCCCAGTGACCATATTTCTTAGGTCAGTTCAAGCAAGTCAGAAGTACAGAAAATAAAGCAGAAGTGAGGGTAAAATGACTAGAAAGAAAATAAAATAAGCTCATGCAGAGTGAAACCTTAGAACAGATGACATATTTTCTATGATCGCTGTATAAGATTCAACACAACAAAGCAGAATCACCACAACTCTATTTTCTTAAGATTATACAACTGCAAACCCTGACATAATTTCAGTGCCAACTTTATGTAGCATTGTTTTAGGTGACTCCAGATAATTACATAGTTGGTATTGTTGCTAGGCAAAGTGTATCACATAATTTGTAGCAGAAATATCACATAATCCGTACAAATATCACTCTGACTTGAGACTCACAAGAGAACACTTAGGAAACTCACAGATTGCATGCAGCTAGGGACAACAAAAGTAAGAGATTATACAATAATTCTGATTATGTTTTTTTAATGAATTATGGTTATGAATGAATCTTAAAAGTTAATCAAGACTCTGGGGTTCAGAATTTTAGTTTAATAACTTTGTATAGTTCTGTCTTAATTCTAATAACTTAATTCTACTAACTCTTTCAAATTCATATATTCATCTCCTCCCTTTTACTGTGAGAAGTAAATAATCATGACTTCGCTCACACTTACAGACAACATATGGTTGATATTTGAGGGAGGGGAAAGGGCTGTTTAAGGACCAGTCACTAGTGAACATAACAAATCTCCTATCAAACGTGTTAGTTTTAATGCAGTCTTATAGATTTTTGAAACTTTGACTAATGCTTGCAAAAATTTATTAAAATTGTTGTTTTTGAGATGCTTTAGAAGTATAAAGGAAACCCTACATGGAAGATTATTTTGTTTTCTCGCCTAAGTTAAAGTTATCATTTTTTGAAAAAGTTGTTTTTGAGCCAACATCACCTGTGTAAAATTTAAAATACTGAGTATATTCTTATGCATAATGCAATGAACATAAAGCTGTGATGGAAATTTGGCATCTCTGCACAGCATCTACTGTTAGTATGTTTGAACACGTCTAACAAATCCACTGTTAGCTATTGACTGAACTTGTGAGATCATGGGAAAAGTTACTTTAAAAATTTCTTACTATACGTGGTTTCAGTTACACTCTTGTGTAGTGTAAGGCATCTGTACCTGTTACTTGCACTTCAAAAGTAGACTTTACTATGAAGGAACCTGTAATTCAGAATAGCTTATCGTATCAGTAGTGTGTCCTTCCACAGAAACAGCATATGTGATGGACCTTCCTGAAATGAATCTCTCGCTGCCTCCCCAACAGTAGCAATAACAAGTGCCCCTGCAGGCTACTCTACTAACTGCCCATAAAGGCATAGGAACTAAAAGCCATTCAGGATATCTTTTTGGAATGGCTGTCTCACAGACTGGTAAAGGACTCTCTTAATTCTTGGAACTGTTAATTTTCATATGCCCGAACATACCAGATACTAGCTGAATTGCACCCTAACTTAGGAGTAGAATCTGATGACACCATACCAAAGAAGACTGAGATTTTAGCCTCACTGATCAGCCTCTGAAAGCTGTCTCATCTACTTCTTGGTTTCCTGTCATCTCCATACACTGTGCAGCTTATTTTTGCTCTGATTTTCTAAAGGAATTACTAATAACGATTTTTATTTCCTCCTTGGGATGGCTTCAAAATACATGGATCTGCTTAAGGAAGGAGTATGTGGCTGAAATGAGACATGATCACTGTTCTCTTTAATGGACACTTTCAAAGTTTTATGAAGAGACAAGGAGAGATGATAAGGACTTTTGTAAACAAGCACCCATGTCTGAGTTAACATCTATTTGGCATCCCAAGAAACACCTTGCTAAGAAGTCTACACTGAATGCCTTGGCTAAATGAGGAGGGGGGGGGAGGGGGGAATGAAATGCAAGAAGATAACATTTGGTATTGGGACAACATTCTCACAACAATCTTACAAGGCAGCACAGCAGTCATTTTCACTCTCTCAAAAGGCTACCCCATGCACCTGCTCAATTATATATTTGCTAGAAAATTAAGTGCAGTTAAGAGACTACCAGCACTTTACAGCTATTCTGTTTTACTCATAGGTTTATGTGCTGTTAATTTGGAAACAAAGGTATTATGCTTCAGGTGGTGTTACAGTTGTGATAAAGAGGCAGTACAATAGGCTAAAATACCCTCCTTTTAGGCATTTCAAATTGCCATAGCAATAGTATTTAGCCTCACTGGGTCATTTATCTTCAAACCACACAGCTGACTCAACACTTGGGTGGGTTGAGAAGTAAGTGGTTTTGACATTTAGCAGCCCAAGGCTTCTTTTCTCCTTGAGAGATTTGCATGTCAGCTCTGTTCGGTTTTTGTCTTCAGTGACTGTTTTGAAGCAGATGGCAAAACCTTACCTCAGCTGGATGATTGGGACCCTTGCTGCATTTAGCAAAGCTTACCAATTGAATTATAACTGATTGTGCCTTCAGGTGTTGAGTAGCATATGATTTATGGTGTTTTAAATATAGTCTGTGGAAGGTACTGCAAGTAGCACAGAATATATTTTGAAAAAATAATAAGAGGAAAAACACTCAGAAAATGAAACAAAATAGTCTAGAATGAGATAAACTTCCTTCTGTTAGAAACAGCTATATCACAAACATTTTTCTTCAGCTGTAAATATGCTGCTTCATATATTTAGTGTACAAGATTAGTATTCTTTGTATCTTGAAAATATTTATACATAAAATTTGCACAGAATGTTCTTTCCTGTAACACACACAGTTCAGAAAATGCAGATTTCAAAAGTGGGGTCTGTATAGGTGCTGAAGTGATAAGCCTGTAACAGCAGGGAAGATTCACTAAGGTTATTGCAATGGCACCTCAGCAAGCTCTTCTGTTCAGCTAGACATAAAGCCTGGGAGTAAAGGAACGACCACTGTGGAATCAGCAGATCTATTTTTAGACTGCTTCTTTCCAAACCTCATTCTCCTGCAGCACAATATTTGGCAAATTGGAAATAGTGCATTCTAAACAAGCTATGTGGTTAGAGATTCAGAGTATTCATGCCGCAGTATAACTACTATATATGCTCATCTTTTTTAAAAGAATACCAGTTAAAAAATGAGTTAAAATGTTTATTTATAACAAATGTCTTCAGGTAAAAACCTAGCAAAGAATATCTTATTTTCAACCATTTAGTAACCCTGCTAAATTATGCCTCTTCTGAAACTGGGAAATGTTTGAGAGGAAAGTGATTAGAAGCTGAGTATTTGCTGCAAGCTACTATAGTGAATACAATCAAAAAAAGCTGCCAGTCTCTCAATAAAGAATTTCTAATAATATACAGGATCTAATCCAAGGTGTACCTTGCAAATAGCATTTTGACTTGCATGTTCTACATTTCCTTTGCATCAGCAGAAGGCAGCTGAGGTCAGTAACAATTAAATAAGAATAAACTGAATGATTTACTGAAAATAATGTGGAAGACAAGTGTAGCCATTTTTAGTTCCCAGGCAATGGGTGAGTGCTGCAAAAAGTGTTACAGTGCTGAAAGAGATACTCTCAGGGAGGTGCGTGCATTAGTAGAAGATAAATATCCAGTACTTATGTTATTTTTGAGTGTTCACTGTGGGAACACTCACAAATAACATAGGTTTAATCATGCATGTTATCTTCTTACTGCTTCTGATTCTAGGATAACCATAAATCTGAAATTCTTAAGAATATTTTGGGAACGTACAGTTCTTTAACAGCATTTTGTGAAGTCTCCTATCATTTCAGAATGTCTGTGAATATTTGCTCATTTTAAAATTTGTGAGTAAGCATGCAACCAAGTGTTATGTAAACTGTATAATTTGCAGATGTAGATATAGGCAGAGCAAACCAAATAAAATATGAACAGATTTTTTTGGCAATACTTTCTCTAATTCCTATATGTATTCTTCTTTGACAATCTGTTCAGATGTGTTTTATTTCCCTCAGAGTAAAGAAGGCAGGGAACTGCACATACCTTGCTTTGCATGATATTTCTGCTGTCTGAACACAGATACATGCCTTGTGGGGGTACTTATTTCTTTTCTTGGAACAGACTGAAAAATCCCCAGTTTAGTAAATGAAGTCTCAAAAATAGTAACATGTCACAGGCACAGAGGAGAAAATAGAAAGGCAGCCCTTCCACCTCCTTCAACCTGCCCACAAACTCTGTTCGTCTGACTAGGCAAAAACCACAGCCTTGTTTGGTCCTGAATGTATGATAACTGTGCCCTGCAAAGTTACCCAGTTTCTTGCTATCAGAAGAGAGCAAAAATCTCATCTGTAATTATGTCATGTCCTCAACACTTTACTGTAACAGGAGCTGGCCTGAGCTGCTTATACAGATCCAGAGTCCTCGCAACAGTGACTGAAGTTCAATTTTTGCTTTTGATCTTCCAAGAATAATAGAGAAAACAGACATAAAAATTCCCAAAGA
Source organism: Lagopus leucura (assembly GCF_019238085.1). Classification (NCBI taxonomy): domain Eukaryota; kingdom Metazoa; phylum Chordata; class Aves; order Galliformes; family Phasianidae; genus Lagopus; species Lagopus leucura. The sequence goes on from NW_024962334.1 coordinate 21,635,105, forward strand.
GCATGCTGCACAATGGCATCTTACTAGCTTAAATAACGGTATTTCTCCTGATGGAAACATTCTGTAGACAGAAGTCAGATATTTGCAGTGATCAAAGAACACATTTTGTGGTTGCATCTAAACTAATGTTTTCTCTCAGAAGTGAAGTGCTTGCGTGTTACAGGAGGTGAGCAGAGACTGTATAAATGAAACAAAATGTATTTGCTTATATTTCTAGAGTACTGAACAGCCCTTCCTGTGAACAGTGGAATTTCATTTTTGAGAACTGAATGATTGAACTTTCTAATTCTCTAAGCTGACGGTTTCAGAGGAATATTGAAAATACCAATTCAAGAGCTAAATTTAAATTGAAAAATAATGATGCAGCCCCACATAAAGAGAAGGTGAAAAAGTATTGTAGGTTGGAATATACCAGAATTTTCACTAGGTGGAAACTCAGAAGTCTTCAGAGTTCTTTTTGTAGTATCAAACAGAGATATTCTTTGCAAGGAATCACAGTTTGTTCTGAATTTGAGGAAAGGTCTTAAAGATTTAGATTTATACAGGTGAAAACTGATGTGTTTTATGGGACTCTGGTGGATATCTTGCTCCATTTGTGTGTGCTCTTCCTCAAGGAAAGTGTACCATGATATTAATTATGTACACTATAGTCATGATTCAGGCAGTGAAAGAGTTTGCCCAGAGAACCTGTAGATGCCCTGTATCTGGAGGTGTTCCAGGCCAGGTTGGATGGGGCCCTGGGAGCCTGATCTAGTGGCTGACATCTTTGCCCATGGCAAGACGGATAGGAGCAAGAGGTCAGTAACGAAACTTTTTTAAGATAAAAAACTTTTTATAAGCAGCAGTATAAGGAATTTTATGCACATACACATCTATAAAGGTTATTGAACTGCAGAACTGTTTTTACTCCTTTCATTTAACCTGTTTTGTCTCTCAAGTCCCAGTTAGTTTCAAGGGATAACGAGTGCTGTAGTCAAATAACTTTTTCATTTTCACCAGGAAGTCAAATTTTCATTATCACCTGTAGGCATTTCTGTTTTGGTAGGCTTTGATTTTTGACTCAGTTCTGGAAAGCTGGATCTAGTTCAAACTTCTACAGACAGGATAAAAACTCCAAAGACACAGAGCACAGAGGGTACAGATGTGCTGACCTCGGTAGGGTCTTTGTGATGTCAAACTCTGAATGCCTTTGAGAATGATATGACAGGTCATATTTTTTCTGCAGTTGGTTGGTGGTGCAGGTAGCCACCGTCTGATGTGGCCTTCGTCCTGTCACTGTCTGCACCTTGGCTCACAGTTATCTTACATCCCACATGCAACCTTTCTGCCTTTGATAGTGGGTGCATATCCGTGCATTTTACCAGGTCTATTTGAGTTAAAGGTATCTTTGGAAATAACATGTGACTTGTCCAAATCTGCTGTAATAAACATTTCTAGTGCTGTGGAGGATTTTTCAAATAAGAGGTTTTATTTCTACTTGCAGTTGGATAAAATATCATCATTTTAAGATGCCTCAGTGGGAACAAATGATCCCAATAGAATGAGGAGCAGATATTTACTTTCATCAGTGCGTTTTTCAGGATATAATAGAAGATGTTCCAAAAGTATGATGGACAATGACTGAAATCTCTCCTGTTGCTAAATAAGGATTCACAGGAAAAACACATGCACACACGAGCCCTACTCATTTCATCAGGGAGAGAAATATATCCCAGGCTAATAGGGCAAATAGAATTTATGAGAAGCATTTGACCAATGAATCTAAAACAAGCCTCATTTTACATTAATCATACCAGATCATACTGGAAATCATTCCTGCTATCTGTTCTTTCCCATACATATTATTCTGCTATAATACAGTCTATGAGAAATAACACTTGCATTAATTGTAAGGAATTCTGCCAGTAAACAAATGAATTTCTAAGAGTTGCATTGTTAAGTGCTAAAGTGCTTGGTTTTTATTGTTTTTTTTTTTTTTTTTTATGAATAATGTGGAGATTTTTATTTCTCCTTCAGCTTCTGAAATACTTATGATCTTTCAGTTAATCTGAGTTCTCTATCTCTTTCTTTTCTGCTACTCTTTTCTATCATATTCTCTTTTTGTATCTCACTACTATGTACTCAAGCTGTTTGCCACACATTTCAAACCAGGTGCTTGGTTTGACATATGCATTTGTTTAAGTGCAAATTAAAGGGCTTGACTAGGCTCTGTAAAGTCTTCTGAAGGATACTCTGAACAAAGAGTTTAGTGTGACAACTGAGTGATATAGATATTTGTATTTTAAGTGAATCGTTTTTTCTTTACTTTAAAAAGTAAGACACTAGTTACTTTCATGATACTAGTCCATTTCCATGATCTAAACCTTTTTTTTTCTTTCTGTTTCTTAAAGTTAGAAATTAACACTTTCGAAATGTGTTTAACCATGCTCTCAATCCTGATGCTTAAAAAATATGACAATATCCTTCTTTTAAGCTACCACTAATATTGAATTTCATTGGTATTCTTCAATCAAATTTATTCTGAGTCATATGTAAGTCTGCCTTGTTTCTGGCAACATGATGAGGTTTTAGAGGTTTTGGATGAACCTCAAGCATTATGCAAAAAAACACAAATGTAGGTATTTTACATGCATATACAGCTCAGGATCTCATTTGAAAGAATTCTGAATTACACTCATCCTATGATGTTTCAATTCCATTAGTTTCTAATGACAGGGAAACATCAGATGGAGTCATTAGTTTTGTATAAAATAATTTTCAGGTTAGTATGATTTTCTCTTGTTAAGTTATGAAACCAGTCACATAGATATTGTATTAATGCCACAGTTGGACTGGAATAATAATATAAAGTAAACGCCACTAAATTCCTTCACTTTTGTCTATCATGTAACTTAAGTGAGGTGAGGAAGGAGGGAAAGAGGGAGACTTATTAATAAAGCACCAAATACAGAAATGAAAATGAATGAAGCATTAATAATGTTTCTTTGTGTTTGCTATCTCCCACTTAATGGATGGCCAATTTCATGTAAAACACAGATTAGCATCAGATTAAATGTCATTTTCTATCCTAATCAACTAAGGTGTGACAATCTCATGCAATGTCTAGGTTTGGTTAATTGTCCCAGATACCTATCACATCTGATGTCAGTAAAATGAATGCTAGGATCAACAAGGTTCAAAGTAGTGCTGATGTTTGTGCTCTTTCTCTGGGAGTAGTAAGTGCCATGATCCTCATCTTCTCAACAGCTCAATACAGTGCATGAGTGTGGGTGGACAACATGTATATAGAATGTGTCAGCATTCATTTGGCTAGAGGTACAAAAATAGGTTTGAGAACACTGAAGCTGGCACCAAATGTCTGGCTTCCAATCTTTATGCATAACACCACCTTCTCTGCTTAGAAAAGCTGAAATATTGTGAGAATACAAATACGTGCTATTCTTTTCCATACATCAGTACTTCCAAAATCTGCAGAGGCCAACTTGAGACAGTACTTTGAATTATTTAGGGAGAACATGCCACTCTGGACAGAAAAAAATCATTACAGACTTGATAAAATACATCTTATAAGATTAAGATGCTGTGATTTGAGTCACCCTAAAGTTCATTAAACTATAACATAGACACTGCAGTCACCTTCTGCGCAAGTGAAAAATGAAAGACAAGTTTATTCCAGCCTTCAAGGCAGCACTGACACAAAGGATTGTGTAAATAAACCAAAGCTCCTAAACTCAGGTTTAATTTAATTCTACAAAAGAATGAACTGCAAAATCACCCGATTGCCATATTTCTCTTTACAGACACTCCAGTTATTATGTTTCTGCTACTATTCAAATGTGCTAAATGAGAATTAAGAAAAAAAAATGACCGTTTACAGCACTGCTGCACTGTATACATTCGCCTGCATACAAAATAGAAAACAATGGGCAAGCAGGTATTAAAAAGGCAATGAATTCTTCAAAATGTTTGTGAAGAGGACTTACATACATGATAACGTGATGACTATCTCTTCTATAAAGTAAATGAATTCTATGTTTACAGAAGTGAAAGGCATCCTTTGAAAGGCTGACCTTGAATTTAGATACAGAAAAGGTAAATAACTTGTGGAATTCTGAAAATCTATTTATAAGACAACTCATCTCTAATCTTTTTTTTCTAGCCTTCTCCTGTGTAGAAATCATGATCCAGAGCAAGTTGTCTTATTTTACAAGTTGCAAGCAGGAGAACTGGAATAAGTTTTAAACTGAGGCTAAAGGTTACAAAAGAGAGTTGAGAAGTATGTCCAAAGTTGTGATACACAGATTGCCACAGAAGTTCAGAGTGACTGAACATGAAGTTTTCTGATATAAATGATTGAATTGATTATTTTGCTACAAGTGCATGCATTTATTGGTTTAGTTGCCATTGGAAATGAACATAATCTTCTTTCAGTGAATTTAGTTAATTTCCCTATTTTTTGAGGGAGGCGTGGGGGCAGGTTCATGGGCTTCATGAATTACAATTACCTCTACAATTTCTCTTACAGAATGCTAGCAAAAAATACTGGAAAAGATTTGTTGTGACATACAGAGTTCTTTATGATGTATCCATCATTATTCTTCTCTCAGGGAGTGATGCTTCTGGCTAAGTTCAAAGAAAATGTACATCTGTTGCACTGACATATTTCCCCCTTTTCCGTAATAAAGTTCAAGTTCTGAAAACATTAGTTTTCTTTTAAATTTTAACAAATGCTCTTTAAATTTTCTTCTTTATATCTTTTTTTTTTTTTTTTTTTTTTTTTTTTTTTCCCAGCTATATATATTCTTATTTTCTTCACATACTTTCTGTAACTAAAAAGCAAAAAAATCTGAATCCTGGCTTAAAGAGTAGCAACTATTGAAACTGATACAAAACTGAGTATTCAAGGTTTCCTTAGAATTGCATGTCTCTTGCTTGTTGGTTGTTTTATTTTCTTTCTGGACCATAATATTATAGTTGAAATCGTTCACTGTGATAGTGTTCCTGTCAGAGCTGTAACTGGTTGGCTATGCCAGGCTCATTTTGATTAAGTGTGAAACAAATCTCAATGATAGTTTTCACAATGAAGATACATCTCTCACTCAACCTTTCAGACAAATATTTTCAGTCTTTTCCTGAATCTTCATAGCTTAAAGGTCTGTGTCATTTTGAGCCTTGCTCTGCAATGTGTCAGTTTATTTTAAAGAGGTTATTCTTTGAGCTCTGCATTGCATAAAAATTTACTTCCATCTCAGCAAATGCAAAACTAATATAACAAATATTTAATAGATTTTACTTAATTTAGTTGGAAAATGTTGTCATTTGTTTAATTGGAAATAGTAAAGTAAAATTTATAAAAGCAATCCAAACAGATTAAGTATAAAATCACCACAGCAAAAAGTTAACTTATAGATGTTCTATTACATTGGAAATTAATAAAGTCCTAAACACAAAGAGATCCAACTTTTTATCTTGAATAAATTAACATGTATAGAAAAGCTCTCTTGGCCAAAATCGATTATTAAAGAAGCCATCTTAGATAAAATAGAGGGAAAATCCAAATCACATAGCATACGTTTAGGTGGTCAACATTTAGCTTTGTTTTAGTCCCTAAATATCATTCCACAAACATGTTGTTTAGGATTTATAATATCCACCATTATCTTTACTACTTTTCTCCTTTCATATCATCTCCATCATTCTGTACAACAAGGCATACATTTACCTTCTCTTTGATACTCTCTTAAAAGAACTTAAAATTATCACATCCTTATAGAATTTGATTCACAGACTTAATTCACCTTAATTCATTGTTGAGGGTATTCTCACTTTGGTCAAATCAAGCATTTATAAGAAAATTGAAAACAGAAAAAGGATAAGGATTTTAAGAATTTCCAAATACAGATGTCACCTTGCATTGCATCAGAATTCTGAAGGTGTAATGGGGGATTCTGGTGAAACTGCAGATTAACTTTTGGTGCATGGTGCCATTTTTATATTTTGTATTTCTTTAGTTTTTCCTATTTCTGCTCTTAGATCATTTCTATGAAATTGTTGACACAGTTCCCTGAAAGCTATTTCTATTGATGCTTCTCAGAAATCATAGCCATTAGTCTCAGTAGCTGATAGTATTTGTCACAATATCAGAATAATATTAAACATCATCCTCCATAATAAAGTATGCTCTTGATGCACGCTCCCCCCCCCAAAAAAAATGAGGTAAAAAAACAAATGTTCTTTGGTTGATGAAAGGTTTTTGTTCTCCAATCTTTTATGTATATGGAGGACCAAATTCCATTGAAGTTCATCACTGAACTATTAGCGAGAACGCTTGAACAGACTGAGAGAAGAAAAAACTGCTTCTCATTGAATTCAAAGACTAATAGCATCTCAGATAGGAGAGCTAAGTATGTAATTATTTACCACAATAATATGTACATTTACAAAGAAAATAGCAATAACAATATAAAATTGTTATTTTCATTCTATGCTGAAGTCTTGGATGACTTGCAAATCCTTGCTTAGCAGAAGGTCTTTTCAAGAGGCTTATATCTTTTGGCTGCTGATGGCAGGCTGGCTGCCACCAACATGCTGCTAGTTTCGATTAAAAGCATTAATGATGCTGCACATTTTTGTGTTAATCAGTCAGATATCTCAGAAGGAAGATTTCAGATAAACCCCCCAAAATGATAGAGTGTTACATGACATTCTATACCAAAACCCAGTAGATTTTGGCAGTTCTCTAGAGACACTCCAGCCAGACTCAAAAACACAATAGCAAGAGGATATTAGCTATAAACTATAATTTGATGCAGAACTTCAGTAAGTTTCCAGAAACATTCCACAAATCAGAAGCTGGGTTAGAAATTTATTTATTTCACTGCAGGAGAGTTGCATTTATTTCAATAATTTTTTTTTTTTTTTTTTTTTTTTTTGTGTGTGTGTGTGTGTGTGTGTGTGTAAGAAAGAAATAAATTTGGCCAAAGCTAAGACTGTTACGAAAAGCACTGAGAAAGCAGATATTACCAGTGCTTGTCTGAAAATGAAAAGTTCCCCCAAAGTCCAAAATACTCAATGAGAGGATAATGTAGCTAGACAGTGTGGAATCTGGAATAAGGAAATCAGATTAATGTTATCCACATGACTAATTCTATTGCGGGCCTAAGTGATGTAGTGGCATTTAACTCAGAATAAATACGATCAATTGTTCTATGTAAAGTCTGGTTCTCCATAAATTCCCCTCTCTGATTTGTCCCCATGAGGATGGTTTATCCAATGGAACTTGTGATTACCACAAAAAATAGATTTTGATTTTATAACATTTTATATTAAATTTATATAAGAAATACCCAAGTTTACCATTGTTACAGTGAAGGTGTTAAGATTTCTCTGTCAAAATCAAGAAAGGAAGACTAGAAATTTTCTTTATTTTCTCAAGATTATCTTTTAGAATTATACTAGTAAAAGCTGGGGAAATCCATTGAACAAGATTTTCATCCTACTTTATGAGTGAGCAAGAAAGGATGACTCAACTTTTGCCTTAAAATGATTCCCAGCTCTCCTGAGAAGAAGCCAAAATGATCAGGCTCTTTTGAATTGCTTGTCATACTGACTTAATTATCACTTCCTGGGCCATGCTGTGGGCTGAAAAACTGAACTACACAGCTTTGATTCTCACCAGCTCAGTCAATTCAATGTTTTCATTGATTTTGAAACAGTGATGAATGAGCTCCCAACTAAACTGGAGTATTCTAGTTCTCCTAGGAATATTCTTCTGCCCAGAAATATTACAGTATGTGCAATGCTTTCTCCTTTCTTATGCCATCTGGGGATTCCCAAATGCTAAGTTAATTGGCAGCTGCCTACATACAGCAGGTGTAAAAACTTTCTATACCAATGTAGCAGGAAAAAAAAGAAATTGAAGTAAAACTAATAATTTTATGGCTTTCAGTTTGTTTGTTCTTGCAAATATTAAATGGGGACTTCAGCTCAAACTGTGCTTTGGAAAAACAAGACTTCCTGTGTTATATCCAGACCTCATATTTGTTTCTGATATTGTGTTGAAGTTTTCCAGTTGCTTGGGTTAGATTATATGACCACTTTTCAAAAAAAAAAAGTCCCATTTGGGCTGGCCCTGTTTATATGAAGATTAGCCTGGAAAAAGGGTGCTTTTTTCTCTGGCTGGGTACAAATGGTAAAACTGCATTTACTATATTTGATAAAAAGGGGAAGCAAAGGGGAGCTCTGATGCTCGAAGTTACAAGTATCCATTCTCATTCACAATCTTGACTATCTCTAAATTAGAGCAGTCTAGAGTTATGTTAAGGACAAAGGTAAGCTGCAAAGTAAACTACAGGCACTGCATCATGGAAACAGTTCACAGTCAGAGGTCACGAATTTCTTTTGCAACAATTGGGTATAGGCTGAGGAAAGAATATGAGTCAGAGTATTGCACATTATGGGGCAGCTGTGAGTAGGTACAGCACTTCATACCCTTTATCTGTAGAGTTTTTTATGACTAACTTTCATATTGAATTGCTGCAATGTCAGTAGATTGGATTTCCTCACTGATACTTCTGATTTTGAAGTCAAATAGCTTGCTCTCATTTCATTAGTTTTAAAAATGAGGAACTACTGCTTTTAATTTCTGGACAGTAATCAGCTTCTAACCAGACCCACCATTCTATAAAAATCTGCCATGATACTTCTGGATCAAGTGTTTATGAATACATAAAATTTAGCTAATGAGGACTCTGGTAGAGATCATGCTGACCTCTCCCTGACCAATTTGATTATCTGATTCTTACGTACGTTTTTTTATACTTCTTAAACTCATTATGTTTTTACTTCTGATGTATTTTAATTCTCTCTTTCTCACCTTTTACTTTAAAGTTGAAACATCTGTTTTCATGCTCCTAGCCTTCTCTAAATCATCTGTGGCAAGAGTATAATGTCAACCTTGTTGCTGGCAAAAGGAATACCACCAAACCCCAGAATTTACACAGCTGTGGATTTAATTTATGAAAGAATGAATTTGACGTTTGTAGTTTAGGCTAACTAATGCTTCTTAAATGGTATGTGAATCTTTTATATCTGTAGCCTTACATTTCCTCTTCGGAAATAAAATATTCATTGCAATGGATTACTCTCCTCCACATTAAATTCTCTTGAGTAGCCCTCCACGTTTTCAAGTTGTACTTAAATTATACTACTTTGAAATTAGTAATGCTTTTATTTCCCAGTGGTAACAGTTTCTAGATATTCAATAACCTTAAGAGGAAATGATTGTAGGAAAATTACATAAGCACATACCCTTGATAGCTTAAAATGATTGGGATAATTAGAAAGGGAAGGCAGGCTATATAAGAAACCTGAAAAGAATTGCTAATACTGATGGAGGTTTTCTACAGAAAATAATTTAATCTTATTCAGGGATTTCTTTACAGGTTATGATAATTAAGAGACTAATATATTCATAGAGAGTCTTGTGTTCATTTTTCTTCTGGTGAAGTATATACAACTGATAATAAAGGAAATAAAAGCAGACTACTACTAAATTTGTCTTCATAGCTCTCTCTTGTATATACCACAGTTTTCCAATCTAGATGAACCATGAGTTGTTTCTCTTGACATTTATATGTGAACACGTTAGCAGTAACTGAATAATAGTTAAGTCTGCTGAAATCAGAAAAATTTGCCTTCAACATGACTTCAAAAAAAACTTCCAACAGCAATTTACACTATATTTGTGCCTCTTTTTGTGCTAATGCTTTGATACGTGAATCCAATTTCTGTTAAATTTACCAGAACAATGACTTGCAAGAAATAATTACAAAATATTTTAATGGGAAGTTATTCCTCATAACAGTAAATATCCATGCATGATTATGATTAATAAACTCACCCAGCAATGGAGCAGAATCATGACATATGAACTCCGTGCTGAGTCACCTAAGATTTGATTATTATTATTATGGTGGATATTGGTATATTTATATAAAATACTGACTCAGATGTTTTAAAAAACAAAGTGAATCATTTCTAATGAAGTTTGAGGAACTCACCCTCTATGCTTGAGTTTGTTGGTTTGATTACTGTGGTTTACTTCCTGCATGGAAGAACTTTTCTTAGAAAAGTACATATTTTTCAGATTAAGGATGGATTAGGGACCAGGATAACCAAGAATCTGTAATGAGAAATATTTTCCTACTTATGTTTTTATGAATACATAGAGAACATTGCCCTAGAATCAGGTGATTCAAGTCTCTTATCCAGCCTTCTCCTCACAGTAGGGCCAGCCCACAGACCAAATCGTGTTGTTCCAGGTCTTTGCATAGTCTTTCAGCGCAGTCTCTCTTAATTGGTAAACCATTTTTTTTTTTCCTCATATGTTTTATCTAGTCTGAATTGCTCTCTGAATTCTGTCATCTTAAGCACGTTGCATCCCAGCCTTCCACTATGCACAAGAATGAAGAGCTTGATCCCATCTTCTCAATAACTTCCTTGTAAGTCCTGCCACAGTTCAGACTCCTCATAATCTTGACGTCTACTGATCTCACTCCATTTGATCAGCAACTTTCCTTTCTGAGGATCACAAATACTGGATACAGGATCTATATGTGGTCTAATGATTACCTGGAGAGGGGGAAGAGTCTCTTCCCTCCCCCCACTGGCTTCAGTTCTGAAAGTAAAGCCCACAAACCTGCTGAGCTTATATGCAGCCATAAAGCACTCTTAGCTCATGTTCACTGTATGTCCACATTCCCAGAGCTGCAAAAGATTAGTTCAACCAAGGTGCAGACTATTAGCATTTGTCTGTCTTGTATTTTGTGTTGGCCTATTCCTCCAGCCTGTCTGGGTCCCTCTGGATGCCAATCTTTCCCTACAGTATGTCAGTTGCTCTCTCCCACTTGGTGTCACCTCCAAACCTGGTCAGCAACAGTTAAAGTTAGAAAAAAACACTAGATGCCCTCTGGCCCAATCCTGCTGTAGGTGTACCTACAGATGTACATGAGCATGATGTATTGGACCATGTCCAGACAGATTTTGAAGATCTTCAAGGAGGGAAACTCCTCAGTTTCTCTGGGTGACATATTTCAGTGCTCCACCACTCACATAGGAAAGAAATGCTTCCTGATATTAAGAAGGAACCTCTTGTGTTCCAGTTGTTGTCCATTGCTTCTTGTCTTGTCACTGGACACCACTGAGAAAAGACTGCTTCCACCCATTTTTCGCTCACTCTTACAGTATTTATAGACATTAATAAGATCCTTCCTGAAACTCCTCCATACTGAACAGTTCCAGCTCTCCTTGCCTCTTTACTTAGGAGAGATGCTCTTGATCATCTCAGAAGCCCTCTGCTGGACTTTTTCCAGTATGTCCAAGTCTCTATTATACTGGAAGACTCAGAACTAGACCCAGTACTCCAGGTATGGCCTCATCAACCCTGAATAGAGGAGGAAGATAACCTCTCTCAACCTGCTGGTAATACTTTGTCTCATATAGGCAAGAATACTCTCAGCTTTCTTAGTGGCAAGAGCCACCTTCTTAGTGGCAAGAAGCCACTAACTCATGCTCAACTTGGTGTCTACCAGGACTTTTAGTTCCTTTTCTGCAGAGCTGCTTTCTCAGATGGGTGGATCCCAGAATATACTAGTGCCTGGGATTCTCCCTTCTCCTTGCTGAACTTCATGAGATTCTTGTCAGCCTACCTCTCCAGCCTGTCATCCTCTGGATGAATGCACAGCCCTCTGGAGAGTCAGTCACTCCTCCCAGTTTTGTGCTGTCTGATGAGTGCTGGGACAAATAGCCGCACTTATGTCATTGAACTCAGCTGTCCACTCAGTCTTTCACTCACTTAGTTTTCAGTTATTTATATTGTAGTGTCCCAACTAGGATACAAGAATATTATCTGAGTTAGTGCCAAAGCCTCTCTTAAGCTGAGGTAATTGACATTCAGTGTTCTTCATTCATCCAAAAATCCAGTCATACCTACTCAAAGATACACATTTTATTTCAGTTCTGTGACATGCATTTAAAAAAAGGCTAGAGAAAAGTCAATTTTATAGATTTAAATTAGAAATAAGCCTGTTAAAATAGTATTGAAATGCAGGTCAGCATTTGGTATATATTGACATTTGTGCTAGCTGAAGCATAGTGTTGAGTTCTAAATATTTGTCAATCCACAGTTAATTACAAACATTAATAGGATATTGGCTGCATCTTTCCCTTTTATTAAACACTACATGTTTTAATTAAACACTGCTTTAATTAAACACTACATGTTTAAGATGCACACTTATCTCATAAGCTCTCAGCAATCAGATGTTGGGTTACACTAATCTCAGCTGTAATTGAATTAAGATATGTATCACAAACTGGTATGATTACATAGATGCTAATGGATTTATGTTAGCAGTGAATTTGATGCATGGTTTTCCTCTACTTCATTTTATTGTTTTAGATATAATCCATAATCCCTTGTCAATATTTTTGTGTGCTACATATGAAAGACTTCCTGCACACAAATGCATGTATGTGCGAAGGCACGTATGCAATAGTGTCACTTCAGATGTTAAAGGAACAGGTCCCCGCAGTGAAGCTATACTATAAACCTCACTTCAGCTGGAGTTCATCCTTACTTCAGATGAAGTTACTATGCACACAAGACCGTACAAAAATATATGTGATGGTTTGGGGTTGTGACCTTTGGAGTAATGTCATCAATTATTTCTTAAGTGCACTCTAGCTCAGGATTGATGGATTTAGATATTTTATTAGACTATATTTCATACAGAGATTTGTTCTCATACTCAAGCTTTTGCATTCATCAATGCACTAAGCTTTCAGGAATTTTTCTGGTGAAGACTGCAGCCTTCTTCTTTTCATTCCCTCTCTTATTATTATAAGCCTTTCATTGTTTTATTTTTCTTCCTCAGAGTGCAAAATCTTGTGCTTTTTAGCTTTCTTGACAGATTTGCTGAGCTGAGGGATGTCCTTGCTGATCAAAGTAATGCTACAAGTTTTTGCACTACAACAATTGTTTTGTAGTTTGAAAAAGATAGCACAGCTTATACTATAGACCCAGTGCTTAGATTATCTATTGATACTTTCGTGATATCAAATAAAAAGTAAAAATGAAGGTGGTGTTTACTTCTGCAGTTTTTTTTTCATTTATTGCTCTTGAAATTGAGACATTTCTCACCACTTGTGATATTTTTTTTTCTTAGATATATTCCTCCTTCACTTTGGGAGATTATGCTGCTAATAAATGTTCCCTCTCCAATTCTTGAATGTGAGTAAGACTTTTCAAGAAAAGGACTTTAAAACCAAGCTGATGTGTTGTTCAGCTTGATCAGTATGCCTTGCTCCTAGCACGTACAGAATTTTGCTCAGCAGAATGGCGCTTGAGTGACAGGATTTGAAAAAAGACTGCAGTCATAATTTTTCCTCACTTCCTCAGCAGTAAGATGACATTGTTGAAAAGTAAAAGTTTATTTAAAACCTGTGCTTTTTGAGGTCTATTGTAGTGGGTGGAATCACCCAGCTAGATTGATGTGGCAGGATATTAGGAAAGAAAATTAAAATATTTTTCTAAAGGATTGGATTGCATTAGGAATTTAATATTAATTTTTAAGAGATGACATAATTATTGTTCTTTCTGTATTGCAGTACTACTTGAGCTCCTAACAGATGGCCAATAATTTGGCCTCCAATTTATTTTCAGACCATTGAGGATTTGTGGCAGATCTCACAGTAGTTTTTTTTGTTGTGTTTTGTTTGAGGTTCACCTCTTTTATGCATAATCAATACCAGGATATCAATAACTGCTCTGATCCACAGAAAAAGAAGCTAGTAAAGAAGTTCTGATGAAGTAATTCATAGCACCTAGCATTCAAGAGAGTTAATGCTTCAGAAGAAGGAAAGATTCTCATAATATATTTGACTAGATTTCTGTGAATCATCACGGAGAACTGATTGTTTCTCAGGATGGTCTAAAATAACCAATCTATCTGATTTGTCTCTAGTATTGCCTAGACAGTTCATTCCTCAGGCAAGAAGATGTCCAAGTGTGGTTTATGGATCAGCCTGGCTATCCAGGCAGATTTGATTCTCCTGGATAACATAGAAGAAGACCTATCTTCCCTATTCAGCTAAACCTCTGCACTGTTAGAATGTCCAAAACTCTTTATGGCTTCCTCAGATGGAGATGTGAAAACACTTAGAATTGATCAAGCACTTCCTTCCACTATGGCCAATGACATCAAACTAAACCTCTGAAGGAGGAGCTCCTGAAAAAAGCATGTATCTTGTTAACTGAGTGCTCTGAGCTATAACAGCAGATACCGTAGGTAGATATCAATTTATATCAGTTTAGTATTTGCATTCTAATAGCATCCAAAATATGTCCAACTGTGCAGTACCTCCATGAAGTAAAGGTTGAAAGACTTATTTCCCATTTTGGGCATTGGCTTAGTACCATCAGAATTTCCCACTAAGCCCTTGTTTCAAAGAGTTATCTTCTGCTGTAACAGTAGAAAATTTACTCACTATGTATAAAGACCCTGTCTTATGTTGACAAACTGTATTATGAATTGCAATTTTTTTCAAATTATTTTTATATTCTGGCAGTGTGGTTAGGCTCTATTGTTTATGAGTTTTAATGAATGAAGAAGTGGCAATAAAATTCTATCATTAAATTGAAGAGAAATCATCTTCCCCTACAGACTTTTAGGACTACTATTGTGAAAGTTTTTCCTCTTGCATTAAAGTAAACAGAGGAAAAGTCTACAAAAGTATGTGGCTAGACAAACAAATGATTTATTGTGCTAATTCATGCTGATTTAATTAATTTTTAATGTGCATTTTGTAGAACAGTGCTCAGTGCAAAATTCGAAACTAGACACCTTCTGCTTGAGAAGGATGATAATAAATGTGATTATTTAAGTAGGCTTGTACATAGATTAAAAATTGACCATGAGGAAATACAGTTTCCTTCTCATATTGTCACCTGTTTGAAAAATGAATTCTGTCATTTGTATAGATCATTTGTCTAGAAAAGTTAAGCAGATAATACGAAATTGGTATTTGGAAATTTCACCGAAATAAATTGTAGGAATATAGTTAAGCTGATTTTAAGGCCAAACAAATACCCAGAGAAGAACGGTGATTAAGCTTTGGTGAGGAAAAGAACATGAAGTTGCTTGTAACTCAGCACAGCTTTCACATTACCATTTGATGGGATCCAAACTGAACATGTTGCACCCCTCTTTGAAGAAGCAGCAAACATCACAAATTCTCTTCCTGTACACATGTTCAATGCTTTGAACTGAACCAACCTGCCCTAAAACACTGATGAGAAAATAATTACTAGAGTAATTAAACATGTTTTTAACCTTATGAAATGTACACAGCTTCTAATTTACTTAGAGTTTATTTAAGATTTTCCAAAATTAACATTGAGAAATACCAGTGCAGGATGTTTCATTATACATACAGCAATATATTTTTTAATTATCATAATTAGGTGATTGAAGTTCATGTGTATTGAGACATTAAATTGCAGAAAGGAAGAGCTAGTTATTAAGAAAAACAAACAAACAAAAAGTTTACACTATTTCACATTTATTTTTAATGAAGGTAAACCAAAGCACTTTCTTACCATCTTTGAACCTCTTATTTTCTCCCATACTTCGTGACTTTATCATTATTTCCAAGTGAGATTTTTATACTGGGATTCATCTTCCCCTCTTTCCTTGGATTTGTCACCCAGCAGCTCATTTCTATGGGGTCTTGCTCATGCAGAACATTATCTGAAATATATATAGGGCCTTATTTTTTAAGATACTTCTTTGTACTCCTGAAATATCCATTATCTATATAGAGGAAAAGATACTTTCTGCTGTTCCCCGTTCCTTATTCTTTTCTTTCTCCAATGGCCACAGTCACATTGCTGGTGTCTCCAGTCCAGAGTAGGGCATCTGGCTTTGTTCTTCCTTTTCTCTAGGCATTTTCTATCAGTTCCAATATACATTTTCACTGAGGTACCACAGACTCCTCTGACTGGTTCAGAGGAACCACAGATACTATTGATGAACTTAAAAAAAAAATGCATGACAATGTTTGATAGTCTGACTAATGTTTCACTCATATATAAAACATAACTTAGAGGCACATCTTGCCAGAATGTTAGTACTGGCTGGTTTGCTATCTAACAAGGTCTTATGCAGAGTACTGATTTTAATCATTGGCCCTGTAGTCCATGAAGAGCTGAGCTCGAGCAGGGGAGTTGGGTTAATGAAGTTGGAGAAATGAGAAGCTCTGCAGAGCTCAAGAGCTAGCTCAACTGCAACAGCAGTAGATGGCTTTGTTCCCCTTTATGTTAAACAATGTTTGGCAACATTAAATATACTACTGATCCAAAGATTGCAAAATTCTATGCTTACGTCATTAACAGAGACTAAAGTGTTACAGACAGGACAAACTGGTGGGACCGGTCTCATTACAGTATGCGTGTACATATTTGTGCAAATGATCTGCATTATTGTAATAGACATGCTGTTAAAACCAACTTACAAGCAGGTACTCATTAGTCCTCTGCAAACACAAAGGATCTCCCACTGGCCAAAACAAGTTAAGTGCAAAAATTGAGTACAAGGCCAAGATATATTTTTTCAACAAGAAGTGAGACAAAGCCTCCACAAGAATAATGAAATAATTAGCAACGTTAGCTATTTTAGATCACAAAGATTCAATCAAGCCTCAAAGATCCAACAAATCGATATACTCCTTGGATAATTAACTTGAGTGTAGGTAAATTTAAGGAAATGATTATCATGAAAACAAAGAGAAGGAAACAACTTGTAGGTTGTTCTCTTTTTTCCATCTTTGTTTCATTCACCCATCCCTGCCACTCAGTCTTCTGAAGGAGCTGAGGTCTCAGCAACAGTCAGTTTGTGGAGCAGCAAAGTGTCACTGAAGTGAGGTTTGCATGGGCCAAGAGACAGGACGTACCTGTCTGCATGGATGTAATGGATAACAGAACTGTCCTCTGAAATCTCTTCTCTTTTTCCAAAGGTGCTTTATATTCTAACAGATAAAAAGGAAACTACTGCCAGCTAGAGATCTCCCTGTATTAAGCAGTCCTGTGATGGCACACACACAAAAAACCCCAACAACTAATGTCAAATTAAAGGGTCAGTGTGTCTTAAAGATTTTCCTTATAGAAGCTTATTAATACAACTTATTAAAAACATGAAAAAACAGCAAGGGAACAGTATGGAGCTGTGTCAGGAGAATGACTCAGACATAAGATTCAGTTTTTGGTAGTCCTGTGTGAAGTCAGGAGCTGGATTCAATGATCCTTAGGGGTCCTTTCCAACTCAGGATCTGTATGTGTGTCAATTTCTGCACAGACTTAACCAAAATTTTTTATTTATTACAGTTTTCAACAACGGAAGTCTTTGGAGAAATTTTAAAGAGGAAGATTGTGAAAGAAAAAAGAAATTAAGGATATTGATCTAAATCATTTATTACAATGAGGGAAAGTGTGGCTTTGGAACAGTGCTTTGATATCACAAAAACAATGAAAGGTTTCTCTTCCCTCTGCATACACAACATACAGTTGATGAGGAGCTGGCATGGTGAGAAAATTTCCCTGCTTCAGCTACAAGAGTGCCCTCTTGTACCTAATGATCTGAGATCTAGAGTGGAGAATTATTACCGCTAGTGAAGGTACAAAAGCATCTTAAACCCATCCTTGCAGATTTTTTCTCAGCTACTAAGTGTTGAGTAATACTTTACAGAAAAAAAAAATCACAAATTTGCTGGAATAAATACATACTGTATTCTGTGGTAGTTTTTTTTTTTTTTTCTTCTCTCTCTCTCTTTCTCTCTCTCTCTTTTTTTTTCCCTCCTTTTTATTTTTTTTCCATTTAAGTGACCACTTCCAAGCATTTTAGAAGTAAATGAGTTTATAGAACCGTATCTGTAGGAATTCCTGAGGAAATTTTTTAAAGGAATTTTTAAGGAAATTGAAGTCTGTCACCAGAATCAAGATTTTAAGAGGCAGTCTGAATTCACCTTTGACAGTAAAACCGCCACTGAAATTATGTGGCAGAAATTATAAATACAAGATATTTACAACAAACTGTTCATAGATCATACACAAATGAAGAATCATTTTCATAAGCTACACAGCATATAAACTTGAACAGTGAACAAATCAGCTTGTTTGTCCATGACATGTATTATTGAGGTGAGAGGTCTTCATTCCAATTGGTGCCATTTTATGGTCACTGTTTCTGAGCATGAGATTGATGAGTGCAAAGTACTAAAGAATGAGATAAAAGACCTCTTCTCTGCTGCCAGGCATCAGACTTTACAAGAGACACCAGCTTTGGGAATGCCACATGACTGTCTAGATAATTGACAACTACAAGGCAGTGAGAGCAAAAGTCATATTCATCCAGACTATATTTAAAAGTGCTAACTTGAGCAGGCTTCATATTTCAGGAAAATTGTCCGAGATTCATTTTAAAAGCTCTGCTGTGTATTTCCAAATTCATCAACTACAGTATATTTCTAAATGAGAAATTAACTGAGTCAGTTCCTGTACTAGCTATGTAGAGCAATACATTGTATTAATGAAAACAAAATGTCCTGCATAGTACTACAGCAAAGCTAATTTAGAAACTATCTGCTGTCAGCTGGAAGTTGCATGCATTTAAAATAATTAGTTTCATTTATGATCTGAGGTTTGCTAGGAGACTTATCAAGACCTATGGATCTGATGTTAAATTCTTACCAGTGTACAGTTAGAAGGAAGAATTCTTCTATCCAAAGGGTCTAAGTGATTGTGTATCAAATCATCAGTGGGCATCGTGCTCAAGGGTCAAATTTTTCATTGCATAAGTATGCCATGCTTCTGCCAAAGTCATTGGGAACTGGACGGCTACATTTCAAGGAAGAGGATTTCACAAGAAACAAAGATGTATCTCTGCAGAGAAATCTTTCTAAGTTTGCATTCTTTGCAAGTACTGTTTGCTTTTATTATAAGCCTGGAAAGCTGCAGGATATTGAGAATATAGCTAATGGATGAAGTCCTGGTTCCACTAAAGTCACTGGGAAAATTCATACTGGCAACTCCTGGGTCATCTTCCTTGTACGGCATTGCTCCTCATGTACCTTTTGTTGTGAAGCCCAAATAAAATGTGCTTTGTTTACTAATAAAAACTGGGTTGTTTTGTTAAGCTGCCAGCTCTTTCAGCTCAGCATGGTAGCTGAAATAAAGGCTATGCTCTTCTCTGCATCTTCTATTATTACCTGTCATAAAGAATCCACAATCAGGGTTTAGCTGGCAATTTCACTACTGATACAAAAAGCAGATGGAAATCCAGATTGTTCTTTCAAAATTGTTTTAGCTGTATGTTGCTGATATAATAGGTTTTTATGTGTGTGTGTGGTCTGTTGAAACAATAAGAAGATACATAACTCTATCCACACTGTCAGATCAGAAGTCCAAGGAAATCAGTGGGATGTGCTCCCACCTAGTAGAAAATAAATATACTCCATAATATTGCTATAATTTAATTTCTACAGTCTTGTAGATGGTTTTGCTGCAGCTGCTATTCCAATGTACCTGATCTCTGGAAGTTTTTCAAATGACTTGAGAAACAGCAGGACTGACTGCAATACTTGAGGCAGTACCTGCAGACAGATAGTTTAAAATATTTTTTTTTCAAACAAACAATACTTTGAAGCACAGAAAGTAAAAGAGAAATATTTACAGACATGAGCATTTCTAAAGTACCACTGTTAGCTGAGATACTTCACTTTCATCTGCTGAACAATGAGAGAGGGTGATGAGAAATGACTAGGAAACAACATTCTGAGTATAAAGAGAAACTATTTTTCTTTTGCAGATTGACAAATGGAGCAGGAAATGTCCTTGCTCCTGGCTTCTCAGGAGTTTCATCTAGTGAATTTCTTTATACACAGAAGAGATTAGTTTTCAAGTTGCATCAAGTTGCATAGCAGATGAACTAGTTTACCCGTAAGTTAACATCTGTAGATAGTGAAGATGACAACTCATAGAAGGGGTCAGAAAAGTAATTGCTCTTCTTAGGAGAAACACTTCCAAATTAATTTATGTCCTATCAGAACAAAGTCAAGTTCAAATGTTTCCATTTGCCTTGGAATGTCAGCATCAAGTTAATAGTTATTATTACACGTAGAATAATTTAGCATCAATTAAAAAAAAAAAAAAAGAAGAAGAAGAAGAAGGAAAACAAAGTGACTAAGAGGATATAAAGCAAATCTTTCACATTATTAATTAAAAAAATGCTATTGAAATCAAGACATCCCCATGTAATTCATATTTTCATGAAAGAGCTGTTCTTTTTTAAATTGCTTGACCCAATCTATTTAATAGATATACTTTGTCTTGCTTCTTCTTTCTTTTTCTTTCTGTATTACTGCTTACATAATTTCAAACTCTGATACATGCATATGACAACACAAAGGATTGAAGCCAGTGACATCTATTAAAATAGCTTGTGTCAGAGATTATGCTTTGTTTACCTTAGCCTGAGGCACTTTCCCAAGATCTCTTTGAATTAATTTAATCTGAAGAAATGCTGTTCTGAAGTTAAATATGCTGAATAATAGTTGGTTGTTTTGGAAAATGAGCATCAAGAAACAATTTCAGCCTTCTTTTTTGGTCAAGCTACTAATTGTTTTATTTAAATTAAGAAAATTGTATGCATCCAGGCATATTATCAATTCTTAAGATTATGCAGCTTTTTCTCTGCCTAGCAGCAATGATTAAAAAAATATATATCTGTGGTTCCTTTTTCATGTACATTTATAAACGGAAAAGAAAAAAGCTGAAACCCAAAAGCACTGTTTTATTTCCAAACAATGAAAGGCTCATTTAGTGACACTTCAGTTAATAGGAGCCCTGAATAGGAGACTGAAATGAGAGTTGAAATCAGAACCATTGTCCTCAAAGGCCAGGGTGGCTATCATGAACCCTCTCACAAGGAAACCTTGCTTAGATTCAATAAACACTTGGGGACTTCCCTTTTAAGGAGGATATACTCTCTTCCTGACATGCTGGAGCATCATCATGTCTGTCTATAAACACAGAATATTATACCTTGAGCTGGCATCACAGCACACCTTCACTGATTCAGATCTGAAGGAGCAACATTCACTGCCTCCATGTCAACAAACTGCACTACAGTAAGCAGAGTTATGACACATAACAAGAACCAGCCTCTGAGAAGGGTTTGCTTTCTAAATTGAATCAGATGAGGAGAAAAGCAAAGATTACTTAGATTTTGCAAGTGGGCAATAAAATCCAAAAATAACTTGCTCACTTTTCTGTGTTGCCCAGTATCAGGACAGGAGGCAATGGACACAAACTGGAACACGGGAGGTTTCCTCTGACCATAAGGAAGCCTTTCTGTGCTGTGTGGGAGCCTGAGCACTAGCATAGGCTGCCCAGAGTTGTGGAGTCTTCTGCCTGGAGATCTTCAGAATTCACCTGGACATGGTCCTGGGCCTACTCCGGGTGGCCCTGCTGGGGTTGGACAAACTGACCTTCAGATGTCCCTGTCACTCAGCTGTGATGGGGTTCTGGGATTCTGTCTCATAAGTAAATCTGGAATGCAAATCTGTCACTCCTTGCACTTGATGCAATGGTACAGGAAACCCTTTTCCCTGTGTCACTGAGCTTATATTATCTGTGGAATAATTTTTACATTATGGGAAAAGAGGTTCTTTTTAATAGACTTGGTGACCTAAAGAGAAATAAAAATTCAGATTCTTATATATAAGTGCTAAGAAATCTTTATCCTGCTGTGGAAATGCAGGGGCTATATATGATCATATAATAGACAAAAAAAAATGCCTTTTCACAGAAGTGCTTTCTTTCTTTTACATCTTTTCTATCCGCTGTTGTCAGACTAATTTAGGTTGCATATTCCTTGTTCATAGTTATATAAGGGAATATAAAGTACATCTACATGGATCTTTATGTAATTTTAAATGTGATTATGAATTTGTTTTAGTAAACATTTGTATTTCAGTGGATTTCCAGGCTTTATTCTGGTGAATGTTTTCTGAGTTGTTTGGTTTTTGTTTTGTTTCCAAGTTGTGATGTACTGGTTTTTTTTGTTGTTGTTGTTATCAATTTTATGCACATAGAGCAAAAAGCTTATCTGACTTTGCATACTAGGAAGGTTTTAGAAAAGTCTTTTTTTAGGTTCTAAATAATTAAGAATATATTTGGTTGACGTACATGTTGCTAAATGAAGCAATAGCACTCTCTGTAAGTGAAAATCTTTCTAAATCAGTAGCAAGAAAGAGAAATATTAAATAATTTAAAGCAGTGTTAAAGCAGATACAATATAAAATACAGCCTCCTGCAAACAATAACATGGTTTTTATTCTGTAGTCTGTGTATGGGAACTACTGAGTCACAGCCTGAACCTCTGATTGATCACCTGAGGCAAGCCATGAGTCAGCCAGAGGAGCACAGGTGAAGGCAATTCACCTGTGCTGCCAGAAGGGGTGGAGCCAGGCTCCACCCCTCCTAGACCCATTTAAGAGCTGACTGCCAGGGGGGAAGGATCTCTTCTGGAGTTCCCTCCTTCTGGTTTTTTTTGTGGGTGGGCCCAGCATAAGGGTAAGCCTTCCATTTATTCTCTTTTTTTATCGTAATCTACTTCACCCAACTCTCTTGTTTATTTTGTGATTGTAGCATCTTGATATCCATTGATTATACAGGTCTGTAAATTCCTTACTGCTCTTTGTAACCTATGCATGCCATAAGAGGAATCATGAATGAAGAATGAATGACAATGGGGGTGATGATCTTCCCTGAGATACTGCAACTCAAAGAAACAGTTGGGGAATGAAGAGGTGTATGTGATGCAGTAGGTAAAGTTAAAAACCATAATTATTCTCTAGTTAAAATAAGGGTATGGAATGCTTTTATTCATATCTATTCCCACCGGTTAAATTCTTGGGTTACGTTCCTTATTTCAGCCTCATCAGATTTAAATAGATTAACATACTCAGTACTTAAGTCTACTTAATTCTGTACGTGACAGCAATATATTTGTTTGATCTATATTGAATTTGATTTGAAGACATTAGATAGGAAACAATTAAAATACACTTATTTCAGTGATGTATTGTCTGTTCTTTACAATTTCCAAATACCATGGAAGAATAATCAGAAATCCATACAGTTATTTCTAGAATTCTAATGAAGGAAGAGGTACCATGGCAAGGAGGAAAAGGTATTTTTGGTTAAGTATTTTTAGGTGGCCTAATATTTTTAGGATATAAAAGGGGCTTACAGGAAAGATGGAGAGAGGCTCTTTAATAGCGATAGGACTTTGAAAGAGAATAGATTTAGATTAGAAATTAGGAAGAAATTCTTTACTCATACAGCAGTGAAGTGCTGGAACAAGCTGCTCAGAGAAGATGTTTATGTCCCTTCCTGGAAGTGTTCAAGGCTACATTGGATGGGGCAGCCTAATCCAGTGGAAGATGTCCCAACTCATGGCAGGTAGGATGTAACTAGGTGGGCTTTGAAGTCTCTTCCAACCAAAGTTATTTTATGCTGATATTAACAAAAAATCTCAAAAATACTCATACATTAACATGCAGTTTTTAAAATATTTTATTGTAATTATCACACTGAAATAATACAGTGTTAAAAAACCTATCAGGAACACGTGTTGAGGAATGAGCTTTGAATCGGAAACCAAAACTCAGATCTGTGATCGCCTTTTCAAGACATAAAACATTAAGCAGAAGTGAAAATTATATTGTTAATATGATTGTTTTACAACATTGCTGTATTATAAAATCGGACTTTATTATTAGCTACTGGTCATTTTTCTGCTAGTTGAAAAGGTGAGTTTTTTTGTATTTCTCAACTGTAGTAATTGCTGCCAGATGGATGTAGTTTTAAGATCATTATTTGTAATCCTTCCCGTGCCCTCAGTATTTTGTCTTGAAACAATTGCAATTAAGATGTTGCTCAGTACTTCTTGATGAGCTGTATTCTTTTCTTCCTTCACACAGGTTAAAATGCTACTAAAGTAATCATTGAATTTAGCTAAGGAATACTGCACTTCCTTTGATGTGTGGTTATTTTTAACATTTAATTAGAAAGAGTCAGAAAGCTGACTAAGAATGCAGTATAGTTGTAGAGAGCATTCAGACTCAGATGCAGACCTAAATTAATCTTTTTCCACTACGTTCAGGTGGTGATTTAGCTCTTACCTGTGTAAGCAGAGCTATCCTCAAACAAAGAGCAGCAGCATCCAAGTGAGGAGAGACTCTGATTGTAAGACCTGGTTTCGTTGATAAATGTGAATTGATCTGATCGAAACCCATGGGAGACAAATGCATGAAGGACTAACCAACAGTCTGGAGGACTTAAGTTGTGTTTCTAGCAATGAGTGTCTCAGATACCACAGAGTCACAAAATATCCCAACTTGGAAGGAAATCAAAGGACCATGGAGTCCAACTCCTGGCTCCACACAGAATCACAATTCAAATCCTATGTCTGAGAGCATTCTCTGAATGCTTCTCTAACTGTCAGAATTGAGGCTGTGACCACAGTCCTGGGCAGCCTGTTCCTTGCCCACCACCCTTTGATGAAGAACCTTTTCCTGATATCCAACCTGCTTCTCCTCTGACACAGCTCCATGCCAGCTCTTTGAGTCCTGTTGTTGTCACAGATAGCAGAGCTCAGTGCTTCCCCTCTGCTCCCTGTGAGAGCTGCAGCCACCATGGGGCCTCCCCTCAGCTCGTTTGGGCTGGGCAAACTCGGGGACCTCAGCAGCTTTTTATACACCTTGCCCTCTAGACTCCTCACCACATTTGTAGCCCTCCTAGCTCTCTAATAATTTTATGTCCTTCTTATATTGTGTCACCTAAACTCTATCTGCTGCTGGTGAAGTGTCATAATTATAAATTATTCACCAAAATGGGCTCAGTTTTACAGATAGATTCAGTAGGATTTTAGTCTAGGAAGATACCTTCTGTTGTTTCATCTTTAAAAGCTATTTCCATATATTGATCAAGTGAGAATAAACAGCTATGCTCAATTCAACTTGTATTTTCTGCAGTAGAAAGATTTTTATCAACTAGACAAGAAATTGGATCAGATCTATTTCTCTTAAATAAAATCAGATGTTACAGAAACTAACAGTATGCTGGGTGTAGTCCAAGAAAAACTGATTTTCAAGCATGTTGACAAATCACTCCTTCAACTCACTGACCCCTGAGATTACCATTTGTGACTACTTTCTCACTTTCTCCAAGCTATGTTTCTTATAGAAATGATCATTACAATTTGGAATAGAAAAGAGGACCCTATAGGCATGTATGGTTGAAGGAAAAATTTTTTGTTAAAAACTACTCATTCTTACTTTTGCCCAACATTGAAAAAATTCAATTTTAGTCACTAAATACTTTCAATTTTAATTTGTATTTTTTTAGAATTTTTTTCTTTACTCACCTTGGTTACAAAATTTTACAACTGCTTTGCAAAAGTGTAATGCAATGAAAGAAAATCCAGTTCCAAATTTCCTCAAGTAACAGTCTAGATCCGCCATGCTGAATGACTTTGCTCAATACAACGCATCAGCAGTTAAAAAAAAAAAAAATAATTACTCAGCAGAAGATATATTCTGATCTAATTAAGAGAGTTGGCATAGGGGAAATAACCACTCTCCTTATTCATCTGCAAAACCATCCTAACAGGCTTCAGGTTAAAGCTCTTAACAAGGTTCTTCCTTGTTATCTCCTTCATGACTCATCCAAAGAATATGAGAAGGCAAAAACTGGAGCCTGGACTCTGCTTATTTTTACATTCTAACAGATGCCAAAAAAAATGGGAACAGACACTGGGCCTGAGATACTGAAGTGCAACTTTCTGGATTGGCACTATTCCTAATTACTGCAGCAGTGTAAACCCCTATTGTGTAGTGTTAGGACACTTAACATGTGCAAGTTTGCTCTAGCCTTCATACAGGACATGCTCTCTTTTCAGCAAATATGAGCTTTGTTAATCTAGATGACGGAGGCTGTTAAAACTAATTCTGCAAAGCCCTTGTGGGCACATTTAGTTGTGCATGTGTTAGATACATCCTCATTCAGGAAACTGTTATTCATAAGGTGAGTTCTGAACGCACTTGATATTAGTCTGATATTAGTCAGAATACTTTCTGACCTTTATTACTTGAATGCACTGCAAGATTCTAAAAAATGATGGGAGTGGTATACTTTACTGAGCTTCTTGTTCAACATTCGCTTCTTGACATTTTAGATTTGAGAATGCTTTATTACAGTAAGAAAATATCTTCACTGTATTCAGATTGGGAGAGTTTAATTAAATCTTGTTTTAATGGCTTCTGTGGGACATGAAACTTACCCCACAAAGTGAAGGCCAGCGACTGAAAAATGGCAGAATGTCAGATGATTATGTAAGTCATGTAATTCAAGGCGCACTTTAATTTACTATCCTGCAGAGACTGTTTATAAATTCTGGTTATACAGCAAGACAGTAATGATGGTATCTCACTTCTGCTTTGTTTTGAACACCCAAGGTTAATGTATTTAAAAAAAAAAAAAAAAAAGATTACTATGTCAGGATTTTTCCCGGGCATTACATGGAACTAATTATTTGGGATAAAGATTTGTGTTCCATTTTTATTTTGGATCAGCACACTTATCCCAATCAACACAACAAATCTGTGGAGACTTTTAGCAATCAGATGCATCAGATAGCATAAATGTCATTTAAAAACTGCTCATTCTGTCACAGATGACAAGATGAATATAAGATGTGTTCAGAAGATGTCAGTGAGATTCTTGTGGCCTGGCTAGGAGCTGTAGCTGGTGACTTCTGTATGCTCATATTCAGTACAATACTGTATTACATAGGGTACAATAATTTCAAGACTGTATCAACATATTTAATGACTACTGGGCAGTGTATAAGAAGGCACTGCTTGTCAATAGCTTCCCTCTTTTTGGAGTTGCTACATGCTTCCATAACACCTCTCTACAGTTTCGCAGCAAAGGTCCTACATAGGAGATCTCTTTCTGATGTAGATTGGAGATGGTATAAATATCCTCTTTTCCCATGCTGACTATTTCAGATTATCCTATCCTTCTAATAAACCTTAAAGATGTGAATTGCAAATATACTTGTAAGAGAAAATATGGAGAGTTCAACAAGGACTCACTCCTTTGCTTTGACACCCTGTTCCTGCCTTGGTTTCTCAGGAACAGCACACATAATAGTGTAAGTCATCAACTTGCTGAGGAGCACATTACTTAGTCAGATGTACGCCAGATGAAACAGGGACTGAATGTATCAACATGAATCTCTGTTCCTGCTGATAAACAGATAAGATTGTGCAAGGCAGTATTTGCCCCAACACATTTTAACTTGTGAGGCTTTGACATCAAAATGAATAGTCCTCAGCAAAGCATTTCTGAGTTCTCTATTCCATTCTAATTCCATATTATTTCTTCTTTTCCCTTCCTGTGGAAAGAGCTGTATCAACTTTTCTTCTCTTCAGGTATTAAAAACATTAATGTGTAAGGGCTTGGCATTGTAGCAAGTCTGTGCATGCTTGGAAGGATAAGCAAGAGACAAGGAGAACCTGCATTACTGTCCAGACACTCTCATTTTCCCTTCATGCTCTATCAAACTGTCCCATTTTCTCTCCCACAGCTCCAGCCAACAAAAATAAACACCAACTCTTCCTACACTCTACCCCCTATGAACGCTGGTGATGCTCTACATCTTTGCCAGTTTCTGGAAATCCCTCTCTGGCCTTCTTCTCACCCTTCTTCTACAAGATTTGTTGTCATCATCACAAAATTGCACTTATTATTTCCAGAATAAGGACAAAGTTGGTGGAGAAATGCAATGCTTGCCAACATTATTAAGAGGATGAGTATTGATTCAGTTTTCCCTCCTTCCTCATGGAAACATACACAGGACATTCCATTAGAATGTTCTTCCCTTCTGCTTATTAGCATAAAATAACAGTTCAGCTCCAAATTAGAAGTTACTGGCCTCCAGCCTTGTCAGTCCTCAGTCCTCTCTACTTCTGCCCCCCAAAAGCAGATAGTTGGAAGTTTTTGTTCTCCAGAGCTGAGAGAATTTTTTTTTCATTCTTTAATTTTTAATCCTGTGGTAATTGTATAGAATGACCATTTTTCCATACATCCAGATGTTATTCAGTAGGATACTATCTTAGATGGATACTAGCTGCAGAAAACCCTCTACCAGCAGCTTAAATGAATTCCTCCTAAGTAGAGAGTGCTCTTTCTCAAAGGAAACTGCTATGAGATCGCCACTGGAAAGTGGGTACAGCTGGACTTCCCTGTGTCCCTATTCAAAAGCTTATCTGTCTTTCCTCAGATGGTAAATGTATTATTAATTATCTCATAAATACTTAGCAAGCTTGTATACACAATGCTGGACTGCACAATTCAAAACAGTTCCCAGGGCAACTAGGCTTCCATTCTGCCCCAGATTGCAATGTTGGTCACATCTTCTTAAGTGAAACAGAAATGAAGGGTCTATAAAGTTCAGCCTAATGTCATTACCAAGTATCATTTAATCTACTTCATGTTGCCCAGTTCCTTATGAAAGCCTGTTTAACATGTTGCTACTGCACCAAGAAATTGATAGGGTTAGTTTTACAATGAATAAATCTGTGTTAGTAACAGAGTACTTGTTCAATCAGAAATCTCTGTCCTGCATATCATATTAATGTTCAGAGATTTTGGAAGAACATGGTTTTGCTGCTTGTGAATGCATCCAGGGGGCTCCACTGGCATAGTATTATCTACTGTGGAGCCAAGATAACACAGTTCTTGGGAAAACAGTAGTCTTTTCTGATTATCATAATTTCTCACTGTTTCCACAGAAACCATATCAATGTGGCACCTATTTAACAGGATATTGATGTTGTATGAAAGAATTTCTCAGCTCAGCTGCAGACTTTAAGCATGCTGCTAGGTAAATCATTTTAAAGATCCTGTGATTCATATACTGACACGTAACATGGGTGTAAATAATTTCACATGCACTTGATTACTCCTTCAAGGAGTTACAGAAGACTTAAAATTTGCGCACAGATTTTTGATCTCTTCTGCTGAAGGACGACCCTTCCTAATCAAGCTAGAAAAAAGTGTCTTCAGGAAACAGACATTCTCTTAATTGCAGACCACAAGGGGTAGGTAGGACTAAGTTGGGGAAAAATTAATTCATGCCTGCTTTTAACTTGGACTAGAGATGGACTAGAGAGCCCATCCAAGTTTCACTATCCAACTCAGACCTGAAAACAGGTGATTTTTTTCCTCCTGTATAAAATGCTGATGGAATTTTGCTTCCTGTTTTAGAACATCAGCCATGCTTGTTTTGAGTATGAACAAGTTAAGGTATAAAATAAACTAAGAGTTAATTTCTCATGAAAACAAGGAGGAATGTTCTAAAGGCTGTTTTGTACACATTCCTGTAGATAGGATTCAACTGATAGAACTGATTCTAGAATGAAATCAATGGCTATCTCTTTGTAGAATACAAAGCAGTGTATTGCCCCAAACACTTGAAAACCATTAGAGTACAGATTTTCACTGCTTTTGCTTCTGTAAAACTTAATTGAAGGGATCCAGGTGACAAATCAGTGTAAAGAGATGGAATCTTATAAGCCAGGGGAAAGCAGAAAATATTTGTCAAAGAAGAGGATTTGCAAGCTGTCCCTGAGGCTGAATTTTTACATTTTGTACATTTTTACATTTTGTAAATATCTTGGTAGCAATCATTTAGGAACTGATATTCCTTAGGATGGGCTAGAAAAGAACATACAAAAGCTAAAAGAGTAATACAGCTTCAAAAGCCACTCACGTTTCTGTTTATTTACCCAATATTGCTATATAACACTTAAATATTAGACTCTAATGTTTAGGGGGTGAGTACCTCCCTTCTTGGAACTGTATCCACTATGCAGTCATGAGATGCCTATAGAGTTACAATTTTATTCTCCATGTACTGAAGCTGGATTGGATTAATGGCCAGAAATCTGATTCAATGATATGGATCCTGTTCTTATTCACAATAATGATCTTTGTTTTAGAGACACATTAAATAACAGAGTAAATAAACTCAACCGCTTCTACAGGTTATATTCAGCTGTGCAAAGCAGCTCTATCACAAGCTCAAAAAATGGTTGTCTGCAATGGACAGCCTATAATCTTCTTAGTGTTCCACCTTTCAGCCATCAAAGCCACAAAAACTGAAACTTCATAGTTTGAGTTCTATTTCTTCATTACAACACTGTCATCCAATTACTCTTCATTCCACTATGTGACTAGATTTTTTTTTTGGTCATCAACTATTTTTAAAACCTCCAATGATAAAAAATTGGAAAAAGCTTTCCTTCAGAGAAGTCAAGAAGAATAAGATTGATGACTTTTGTTCTTGAATCCAACAGTTTAAATTAAAAAAATATCCGAAGTCCTCCTGACTATAGTTAATTTTACTTTGAAGATGAGATTTCAATGTTTAACTGTCAGCAGTTGTAATGAAAACTTCTCTGCACATTGGATGATTTATTTTATTTTATTATTTCATCATAACCATTTTGTTATGGGAAACAGAAATAAAGGAAACATTTTGAAATGAGCCAGCTGAGACAGTAAGCTGTTAAATAACCCTGGAAAAGAACTCCTTAATGCCGTAAAGATGTAAGCATGTGCTAAAATGTATGCATGAATAGTCCCATGTGTAAAGTTAATTGCCTAGATCAGCACGTAATGACAATGCAACACCATAGTACAAACTAAAATGATTACATGGACAAAGACTGTATCTTTTCATTTTAAAAAGATAATGATTAGAATATGACACTTCCTTCCTGCCTTTATTTGAAAGGTGCAAAACAGAGATAACTCACACAGCTCCTCCTGGCCAGTCTTATTAACTCTGACTGAGGTCTCACTCAGCTCTTCACCTCCCTGCAGTCTGCAGATTAGAAAGCAAGCACCCAGAGCTCTTCCTCTCCTGTCACTGGACTCCAGTTTTATATCCCTGTTGAAACAAGTGTCACATGAAGTGATCACCATCTAGGACACACTTTTCACAAGGTCTCTTTCCCCCATCTTTCTGACAGCTTATTATGACTGAAGTGGAAATGTTACATAAAACAAGCTGTTTATGGAAATCTTATTTCTGTCACATGAGTTTTACCCTGGTACTCTCTGGCTGGAAGTATTAAGCATATTAATTATATCTGTCATTATGCAATTCCTCTCTTATCACCAATGGTTTTTATAGTCCTGGTAAAATATACTCTGAGCAGTAAAACCGTTGCACCTTAGGACACTTTAACGTTTATAACAATCTGACATAATAAGGATACTGTCATTGCAGAAACACCTTCCTACACCCATGTGGGTACTTGAAAATCTGTGCTTTCTACATCCTCCCACATAAATATAGTAACTTAGGAACTTTTATGCTGTGCCTTGATTTTTTAATGATAGGAGATGTCAGGTACCATTTAAAACACAAGAAATGAAAAGGGGATAATCCAGCTTTAACTACAATACAGGTCGGGAAGTAGTCACTTACCTTGCTTCTGTGAATTGGGAAAATAAGAAAATATGAAAAAGCTAAAGTTTTAAAGTAGAAAACATTGAGATCTTAATGAAAAGAGACTTTTCTTTCCATCTTGGATATGTAGAGAATATTAACAACTGACATGGTGACAGACTGATATCAGCCCACTTCACTCACAGCAATTAAGTATGCAAGATTTCTACAAATGAGATCTGAACTCTGGATTGTATTGGTGAATCTCACCTTCTCAAGTGTGCATAATGTATGTGTACTGCTTATTCTCCTCTTATAAGAGTGATTGAATGGATGTATTTCCAAAGCACAAGACAGAAACAAGACATCAGGATCCTGCTGCGTTTATACTCTAGCCTCCAAACTGTACCATCAGAAGGGGGGTATGTCTAGACTACTATTCTGGGTTCTTATGCCTGAATACAGGGTTTCCTTACAGGTTAAGAATATTCCATTTTTGCCTACAGAGAATAGCTCCATATATATTGTGTTAATAATAACAATATAATAAAATAATGCACCGAGAAAAAAATCTATATCCTGCAGGATGTTGATATTTTTGAAGCATGATGGGGTTAGAATTGTTCATGTAGTCTTTCTGCCCCATTAAGGCGAACAATTCACAAGCTGATTATCCACGTTCTAGACTAGTATTTATGTGTCTCCATGTTGCACAGTAAATCTCAGTTGTGAAACTGCAGTAAGAGTGGCAAAGCCTTCCCTGTAGAAGAGCAACAGAAATAGAGATTGGTACCAAGTAATTCAGAATAGCTCAATAAGTGGCTGTTGATCTCTTATTATATTTTGCTTTGCTGGTCATTTACTTTAGGACTGAGATAGTTCTGGCCATTGCTGGAGCGACAGGACTGTGTACAGCAGTTGCCTATTTTGGCAGCAGCATTTTGGAAGAGATGTGAGAGTTTCTCGGTGGTAAGACATGATAGACTCCAGTCCTTTTACTCATACAAAGGGAAGATGGACTTCCTCCTGCTTTTTTATAGAAGCCCCTGGGATGAGAGAGGCCTACGTGCACTCCATCCAGGGGGCTCACTTATTGTGCAAGTACTGCGGGACGGAGGACGTGTGCGAACCGGGTGCCGGGGGGAGGACGAGAGGAAGGTGCCGTGGCACCTGGGGCGGGGCTGTCGAAGCGCCTCGCCCGTGCATTGGGTCTAGATTCATACATAAATATAGCTGCAGTGGGCTCGCCACGCTCCTCTCCCTTCCACCCCCAACCCAAGAAGAGAAAGAGGGGGAGAAACTAAAAAAAAATAAAAAATCTCAGTGAGGTCATTTCAATGTGAGCGCAGGAGGCGATCAGACAAGGTCGACTTTTCCGGAGGAGGCGCAGCCCCTGAGGAGCGTGGTGCTGCATACCGCCGCGCTGCCCGGCCGGCCGCCAGCGGCGCCCTGTTCCCGCCGCCGGCCCGGCACCTTGGAGAGCTCCGCGCCGCCGCCGCCGCCGCCGCACTCGCTACCGGTCGGGCGCTGCGCGGCGCTGCGCGGCTCTACGCGGGGCCCCGCGGCGCCGGGGCCGCCCCGCCGCCCCTCGGCAGCACCCGGCTGTCGCGGATGCTCCGCTCCGCCCCGGCTGCCGGTGAAGAAAGAAAAGTTTGGGGGCGACTTAGGGCCGCGGGAGCGGCGGAGGAGAAGGCGGAGGCGCGGTTTCCCCGGCTGATCGGGAAGGAAGGATGACCGAGGGAGGATGTGCACCAGCAGCCAGATCATCGGGAGCCTCCTGGTGCTCTCCGTGCTGGAGATAGGGTTAGGGGTGTCCAGCGTGGCCGTGGGGGCGGTCAGTTTCAGCCTGGTCCTCACAGAGCATAAACCTCAACTGGGAGACTCTTCTCCGGTATGGAGCGGGGTGTGTGTACGTTAGCCATTTCACTCTCTCTTTAACTCTTTACGGTGATGATCAGACCGTGCGGAGGCACCCCCGACCCCTCCCTTCCCTTCCCTTCCCTTCCGCGCGTGCATGCTGCTCCGGGAGCCGCGCCGGGTCCATTTCCGATGTGCATGGGGTATAGTCTGCATTCTCGCGGGGCGCGGGACGGCGGGAGGAGATGTGTCTGTGTCGGGGCATGGGAACATTTCCTTCTCGCTTTTTTCCTTTTTTTTCAAATTTATTTTTTCTCCCTATTATTATTATTATTATTATTATTATTATTATTTTGCTGTAAACAACTGAACTTTCTGTGAACCCATTCTCACACTTGGCAGATATCTCAAGAGCTTCCAGCATTAAGGAGCCTGGGTCATAGCTTGTAATCTTCAAATTAAGAGCTTTCTTTTTTAAAAAGAGCAGCCCTGTTCCTTATGGCAAGACTGTCAAAAAGTGCTTTAAAATAAGTCAAGTTGTGAGTTTTGAGCTTCTGGAAGGAAAAGAGAAAGTTGAAATTGGAAGGAAAATGAAAGATGTTCTCATGATTTGGGCATCCTGAGCTTCTCATGAAATGACCATAAATATCAAGCAGCAAGAATGGGTTAATAGTAGAAGCATGTTCATAACAGAGAAGAACCACGTCCTTAATAATAAGCATTTCTCACTTCTCAAAAACCTTTCTTAATTCTTCAGTTTGAGATAAACATGCTTCTAGGAAGTGTTTTCCTCTGAATTGTTATGTATCTTTAGGGAGAAAAGAGTAGGTAATATTGAAAATTCATCCTGAACATGAGTGGGCATTTTTGAACTCCAAAGCTGTTTTTTGTTGTTGTTGTTGTTGTTTTTGTTTGTTTGTTTGTCTGTTTGTTTTGCCAGCCTGGATTGAACAACAGTATTTCTAAAAACATTGTTTGCATTGCTTGAGATGAGATGTTAAGTGCAACAAATTCTGGGTTATTCAACAGTGTAACCTCCTGTGATTTATAGATTAATTCTGACAGAGTGCTTCATGTAATATTCTCACTGTCAATACTTATTAATTATAGACAACAGTCATAGATATCTATGGCAGTACATAAGCACATAATTCTGCATTACAGAACAGGTAGGTGAGATATGAGAATGAAGACACAGTGATTTAGGACCAGCCAGCAGGTAATGTTATTATCAAAATCAGTTCTAAAAGCAAGGCTTCTGACCACTGTTGATGAAGAAAAAAGATTACTCAAAAATGTGTCTATCTGAGGATCTAAACATAGATAACATCCTGGCTTCTGAGAATTCTGACCAGTCAGTGAGATCAGAATTTTATGCAGTGATTGCATTTTGTGACAATGCAATCACAGCTGATACCATTCCATGACAATGCACATTTCCTGCACAATTGCTTAATTCATTTTTACGGTTTCTGTTATCCCACAGTTTGTAGTTGACACAGACTAATATTCTGTTGTATTAGATGTTGTCTCCAAGAACCTTACAAACAAAGAAAGAGACAATTGTAGAATTAAAGGACAAATCAAAATTGATTGGTATAACAGGTGGTTGCATTAGCACATCAGCAGCCTGACTGATTTCAAGCTGTTTGTAGGTAGAGATTTAGAAAGAGGTAATATAGAAAACAATGAAGTGATTTTCCAGGTGATTATAGAAAATTCTGCCCGTATGTGAATGTGGAGTCATGGAAGGGAAACCAAAGAGATTTGTTTGAACATGTAACACCTGGGTGAAGGATGCCCACAGTCAGAGGCAGTACAGACAGGCATCAATTGTTTGACCATTGTCAGCAGGATGGGTAGACAGGAGGAGGCCACAAAGAAATTGTACAGCAAAAGCAAGTAGTTTATGTTGTGTGTAGTAAAGAAAATAAGAAATCAGCAGTATGTAGATTGGGATTACACATCATAAAGGCTTACTTACTTTGCATTGAGCTAGAGACCTTTGTCTAAATTGTCACATCATTGCATCCTGTTTGTATCACTCAAGTGGTTCACATGGCTGTAAGGATGTGTCCTGACTAGAGACTGGCAGTTGAGATGGGACAAGAACAGAGCCAGAGACCTACTGCTCTGCAGGGATGCTTAGGTCCAAGTCAAAAGAACCGGAGAAAGGTTTGTTTACACGAGCCCCAGAACTGTGATGCTGCAGAAATGGCATAACACACCTTTCTATTCACTTACTCTGAACACATGTTGGCTGTATAAAGAATATGTCTTGCATAAAGTATGTAATTTTTTTTTATTTTTATTTTTTTCTGATTAACATTCTTGAATCAGGGTTTTCCTTGGAGAAATGAACAATGAAAAAAAAGAAAGTGACATCAGTGGAAAAACTGACATTTGATATGTTAGGATTCAAACCAACACTTGAGTTAAGTGGAACAGTGTCCTGTAGTAATTTACCTGAAAATATACTTAAAACTTTTGACCCTGTTCTGCTTTTTACTGATGTGGGTGGAACTCAGCAGAGGCCCAAGTTCATAACAAAACAGATGAAGATAGCATCACCATGGAAACCTTAGCCTGCATTCCTAAAATTTGGGAATCTTAAAATCATACACATTCTATGTTATACTTGCCTCCCTCTGATGTCTTTTATTTGACATACATTAGCTTTTTTCTTAAAGAGTTGTTCTTTTTGTTCATCATCTTCATTCAGCCAGATAATTTACTAACACACCTTACTTTAAACACGTGAATCTCGCCCATGAGATTAGATACAAGTGAAGTTAAGCTTAGGCTCAAGTGCTCTGATCATTGCATGCTCTGCATTATTTATGAGGAAGCCTGAGAAAATGGAGTAGACAATAATGAAGAAATGGAAAGCCTAGAGAATGTCTACATAAAAAATGCATGGAAATGGGAAAATAGATTCTAAATTTGTTGTTCTCATTTAAGTTGAGTGGATTAAGATGCTAAGAGTTGTTTAAAAAGAAGCCAAAATAAAACAGCTGTAGCAAATTCTCCAGAGCACGTGTAGATGAATATCTAATTTCTTTTACATTATATGCAATCTGTTCTTTTGAAAATTGGCCATGGTTGCTAAATTTGGTTGGTGGCTCTGCATGCAGCAGGGGGGTTGGAGATTGATGATCCCTGAGGTACCTTCCAACCCAAGCCATTCTATGATTCTATGATAAATTACCAAAATAACATACAGTCCAAAGTCTCTTAAGATGTTCTTGATTTCTGGATGTTCTTTCTGGTGGTTTTTTTGTTTGTTTGTTTTTAATGATTGCCTTGATATAATCTACTCCACAAGATCCACAGGCTGTACTCGGTGCCTCCCAAATTTCTGTAACTAGAGATTGAGGCACAGTTCTGAAATCTACCATTCCAATTCAGTTATATGGTGTACCATAGAAACGATCCATCCAAGGGGCATGCTGAGCCAATACCACTAAAACAGCAAGAATGACAGCAGCCACTGCAAAGACTTTTGTACTAAGTAAATAAATAAATAGAAGAAGAAGAAAAAAAGATAATATTTCAAAACATATTCATATATATATTTTTAAATGGTCCTATACTCGCCCATTTATACTTGGAACATAGTAGTTGCATCACTATCACTATTTATATACTCACATATACATATATGGCTCTAATTCTCTTTTATTCTTCAATGATGAACAAATTCTTGCTACAGACAAGACTCTTCCTGAGAAAGAAAGAGACAAAAGCCACATCTTCAGCCAAATGTGCCATCTATATTCACTTACAAGAGAGAAACTTGATGTTTCACTTCTGGTTATGCCCCTCAGAGAGACAGCTTCTTCACTTACAGAGATAAATACCTAAATGCATTTGATCAATATGCAATCTCTGGATGTTTATCTGTAGCACCAGATATTCCCATAATTCTTGATCGTAGCACTGTAGAATTCTCCATCCATTAAAAATGTGCATTTACAGTTTAGCTATAGAAATTTGCTCCAAGTTGGCACTTAAAGCACTCATTTCAATGACTTTTTTTTTTTTTAAATCCAGGTTTTGAAGGAAAAGAGAAAGGTTCAATCAGTAGGAAACTTTCCCAGAGCAGGAGTATCACTTTGGACTATTAAATAATGTTGGTGGTCTAAAATTTTGAAACATTCATTTTTGCATTTAGCTCTTACTGTTGCCAAGTTTCTTTTGGAAAAGAACATCTAGTAATTTTTTTTTATTTGTTTTTAAAGAACACAGAAAAATCACACTATTGTTTATCATGCAGACCAAATGCAGATGTGATCCTACTGTATTTCAACATATGTACTGAATTTTCATCAAACTGACCCTATTTCTGGCTGGCTCCTTTTCCTGATGAAATGAATTGCAGCACTGTCAGTGAACTCAGTGGAACTGGAGAGACTTCTGTATCTGTAGATAAGAGAGGGTGTACCAAGTGTAGAAGCTTCTTGCCTTGCATGGAACCAGAACAATTCACTCCAGCTGAGGAATCTTTCAGCAGATTTTCTTTATCATTCAGACCTCCCAGAAGCACACACCAATCTGCAAGATGATCTGTTCACACAAACTTCTACTGCCTGGCTTGTATTTAGGAGTATCTGAATGCTGAATATAGATTGACTTAAGTATAAGCTGAAATCTTTTGCTATTAACCTGCAGGGAATAATTCTTAATTTATTAGTTGCTGAGAAAAAAGCAGTCATACTCTAAGTGTTTGATAGAAAACAACATAATTAAAAATTCATTTAATATCTGTTACTCCAAAGTAAGCTCTGAACAAGTAATTAAGTATTCTTTTGTGTCGAGAAGTTTTTCCAGACAGCGAGATATTTTGTGAATCACTGATGGCAGGAAGACATTCAGCTTCAGAGACTCAATTCTAAATTTCCCTGAGTTCTTCTAAAAAACATTTCCCAATTTTAAACCATCTCTGAAGTCCTAAAACCAGATGAAAGGAAGCACTAATCCAACACAGATTTGAAATAATTTCCTCTATTTCATCAGATACATATGGATGACCAAAAATGCCAGAGGGCTCTCCACTCAGTGGATGTAGTCTGTGCTTCTATGTCACGAGCAATAACTGGTGATCAAGCAGTCCTTATGTTCAACAGGTTTTCTTGACTCTTTTCTTTATCTCTCCAGAAAGTTTCCATGGACAGTTTATTTTCTTAGAGGAATTTTATTCACCACTACTTTTGCCTCCTCCTCCAATGAAGTTCAACATGAAGTGTAAAAGCAGTTCATTTTCTTCTGCATGATGGAAGTCATCAAATCTTTTGCTTTCTGCAAATGTAACTGAAACTGAATCTTTTTTTTTTTTCCAGAATGCAAGTAAGAAAAGCTTCTTTTTCCAGGAAAAAGTGAATGAGGCCAAGTCTTTTGTTTCAGAGAATATGAAATAGGGATTGATCCAAGTCACAAAACTAGAATCTAAATTAAGATTTCAGGCTCCTTACCAAAATTTCTGGGTGTTTGGATATGAGCTTCTGTTTCAAGCCCAATTTAATATAAAATATATTAAAGCAAGCTTAAAATATACATTATCCTTTTCTGGGTGGTCTTTGTTTCTTTATTCTAAGGTTCAGCAGGCCAAAAGAGAGATTTTAAAATATGCATATTAAATAGAAGCAGGCACAGCTGTAAGGTGAGTGGCAAAGTCTCCACAGGCACATAGACCGTGCATCACCTTGCAATCACACCTGTGCTAACAGGAGGACTCTGACTTTGCTAGATTCCTAGAAAATTTTCATTGGAAGTGGAAGTGAAGCTCTCACAGCCTACTGAGATTCAAAAGGAGTCTAAGAAGCTTTTGTGTTTTGTGATATCTTTCCCTGGATTTTTTACCAATCATCCAAGGGAGATTCTGCTTTTATCTGTTATACATTCAGTCCCTGCCTCCTTCTGATAATCTTAACCTGAAATATCATGTATTTTGGCAAGTATGACTAAATCTGCAAGCAAAAGTAACCCCAGAAATAATGGGAATTGCTTGCAAATAGTGAAATATGTCATTTTTTTAAAGTGAGGTTTTGATCTTTTCTCTTATGAATTTTCTGATGAATTATAATCACAAAATAAAATTTAAAACAAGGTACAACTGTGAAACATGCTTCAACATTTCTTTCTAGTTTCCAAGGCATCTTGGAGGGTTTATTCATTTGGCTTATCCTTTATGAGATGTTTTAGGCTTATTTGCAGTATGAGTTAACACTTGAACAATTGATCAGTCTTTATAAGGAGCTTATCTTCAATGACATATTTCTTTTCCACTCCTGATTTACTGTATTTTAACACAAGTCTGTTTGCCTTAACTTACTTCAGGTTTGACATAGTTAGAAAATGTAACTACATTAAAGAGTCCAAGAGGTTGGTAAATTGTCTGAATATAATCAATACTCATGTAGAAGGGAGCAATTCCTCAACATGACAGTATTAGTTAGGCATGCATAAACCACAGTCAACAGTTACAAGTCAAGTTTAAATGCTATGGCACCAACCTGAAGGTGAAATATTTCAAGATTATCAGGAATAGATAGGGAGTGGCAATACAGCAGAGCCCCTGATGGCTGTATTCCAGCTGGCAGTATTATAAAAGAGAAGAACTCAAAACTAAAAGATAAACCAGAACAAACACAGGAAATTCCTTTTGAGACTGATGTGTACTCAGTATTTTTGTGGTAGAAAGAGTCAGAATAGTTTTTCCCATCTACTTTTCACTAGTGCTGACTATAGATCTGGAACCTCAAAAATGTTACAGAAAATTACTATAGCACCAAGAAGAAAATTCCAGAGCTGTTAGTTGGTCTGTCAAAAAGAAATTATCACAGTCAATCACAAAATATTGTCTGACTTCCTAACTTTTCTAAAGGTCTTTGTACTGAGAAGCCTGGCTAAGGCAACTCTGAGCAGTGCTCTTGCGCTCCATGTGTCACTAATTTTCTTTCTGTCAAGCAATATTCCATTTTTTTCCTAGTAGATCAGAATTCTCTACAGCCTCCAAAGAGAGGGATAAGCATTTTCAAAGCTTTGCATGAGGTTTAATTGCCTGATGTAGCTCAAATTCATCCACTGGTTTTAATAGAAAAAATAACTACTTTTATAAATAAATAATCATATTGTTTTTTGAACAAAACTTTTCTCTGGGAATTATAGAATCATAGAATTAATGATTGGAAAAGATCATTAAGATTTTCTAGCTCAACTGTCAACTCATGTCCACAGAGCCACCTCCCACAATGCCACATCCACATGTTTCTTGAAAACCTCCAGGGATAGCGACTTCCTTGGGCAGTCCGTTTCCATGCCTCACCACTATTATCTAAAAAGAAATAATACAAAACCACAAAGCAACAATAGATAATAGTTATCTTTTGCTACTCCCCAAGTGTTTTTAATCAATGGTTTTTAGTATGTTCATGCTCACTAGTTCATTCAGTTTTACAACTTGCTTGTCTTGTAGTCGTATGAATTCTAAAATTTAGGCATGACTTTTATAGGCTTACAGAGAAGAATATTAGAGAACCAGGGATAACCAATTCCCTTGAGTTCTCTGCTGAGTTATCATAGAATCACAAGGTTGGAAAGGACCTGTAAG
The DNA here is from genome assembly GCF_019238085.1 of Lagopus leucura. Taxonomy (NCBI): domain Eukaryota; kingdom Metazoa; phylum Chordata; class Aves; order Galliformes; family Phasianidae; genus Lagopus; species Lagopus leucura. The sequence goes on from NW_024962334.1 coordinate 21,676,214, forward strand.
ATCATCTACTCCAACCGTTCTTTCAATGCAGAACACCTTATTTCTTATATTGTTGCATTTCTTATTTATATATTTTTTTCTTGTGTATATATAGTAGCTGTACAGAGAAAGAAAGTGCATACAGAAACTAGAGACTGACACAATAAAACCTTACTCCAAGTAGTCCCTTCAAATACTTCAATATCTATGGAATAACATAATCACTCATTTTTTGGACACCAGCATCTTACACCCTGCAGGTCACCTTTTTCAATATTCTTTGGATTTCAACAGGGAAATATTCTAGGTAATATAAGTATGCAGTACTGCTTAAAGGTGATTTGGAGTGAATTGGGAGTGAAATTTTAAAACTTTACAGAAAACTTGAGTAAAAACTTACAAAGCAGGTATGCTAGTTAAGAGCTCTTTTGCCTATGGGAAAATGACAGTTGTTCATATTAGTTTTTTGTTGCTGTTGTTTTTATTATTCTTATTCCAGCCTTAGCAGCAATTATCAGCTGTGTGTGTCCTGAGCCACCCAGTGCCATGGTGTACATGACCCAGCCTTCTCTATGATCAGATTGGTATTATGTCCATATGCCATACATCCCATTCATAGCAGACCGGTAAATAACACGCAGCATTTAAATATATTAACTGTGGGAAACCAAGTAAACTCAGAGTAAAAATACATCTCAAGGCTTACCTACCTACCTACATGCATGAACAACTTAATTTGAAAGTGAGATAAACTGTATATTAAAGCAGATCCTCAACTGAGTATTGAGTTACTGCAAAATTTTGAAAGCTGAATAAAATATATATGCTATATATATATATATGCTGTATAGAAACAATTTTTATTTATTTTTTTAACTGCTTATGCAATAGCCAGGCCTGTTCAGACAAGGTCAACTGAAGTTTTTTGCTAGAAATACAACCTCAGAGTAAAAAGGATTTGGAAAAATCCAATCTTAAAACTACAAAACTACTTCTGGTAAAGACATAGGGCTAGTTTTATTGAAAATAAGTAGTTAGTTTTATTGAAAATAAGTAGTATGGACTTCTTAACCACGGAATTTATGAGGTATCGAAGGAATCTTTTGACAGAATTAAAAACACCTAGAGAAGTTCTTCTTGCTTTCATGCAATTAGTGGTGTTTCTGCCATGAATATGCCTTCAGGGACTATTTTGAAACTTTTCTACAGGAGGAGAAAGAGACATTAGAGAATGTTACTGGTCTTCGGCAGAGGTCATTAAAAGACATTAAAATTTATTCATAACGATCAGCTGGTGTGGGGGTATCTTTGGTTTTGTTAATCAAATTTTGCCTAATGCTTGATGTTGTAACTGTCAGATCTGTTTGTAAAAGGGAAATGCATGAAAAAGAACAGATACCTTCATGCTATTTCCCACAGCAAGGACTATCTAAATGTGAAACAATTTCTACAGCACATTCATTGTAACCACATCAACAGATTTCCTCAGTATTTACATTTGCACCTGCCAAGTTGACTGACCTGTACTCTTGTCCAGAGTTCCACTGTCTTGAGGACAAGAATCCATACACGATCCCTCAGTAGTTCGCACCTCAGGATTAGGGCATTAGGTAGATTTGAAAGTAGATGAAGTAGGATTTGGATCAGCAATCACTACCTTATGAAGCTTTTTTTATTTTCTATTTTTATATTTTTATGTTCATCCTCAATCTGCCTTCTCAATCTAGTTTCTGCTTGGATAAGTGTGCTTAAAGCTGAGATATATCTTCCTGAAATACAAGGTTTGTAATGAAAATGCTGACAACTATGATCATTGCCTAACCTGCTGTTGTGGTCACCACTATAGCAACACACAAAGATATAAATTTGAGACCTTAATGATGAAATAATTGTGTTGTTTTTTTTTCTTTTTTTCTTTTCAGTTTCTGCTTTGTGGCATATGTGGAATATTGTGTGCCAAAAAAAAATCCGGACTTATCGTAAGTTTTTCCAGTACATATATAACACACAAGTATTTGAAAGTCATACTTATCTAACTTGAACTTTCTACTTGAGATTTACTGTTTCCAAGTGTTTCTGGTAAAAAATCAGTAAACATTGCAAGGCAGCAGTCCAAGGAAAGCAATCAGTACCTTGGGTTCATCAAGTAATACAAAGCAGTTCTGAAATGGCGTATTTATGTCATGGCTATTTAAGCTATACATCCCTAATTCTCCCTGTGTGGATGGAAAAATTCTTGACAGAAACCTATGACAGATCAAGAAAGAGGATTGAACACTGAATTGAATTATTGAATTTTCATTCCTTCTTTGGTAAAGATTGAAACAGGCCTTTTGTCACTGCACACCTTTTGTCTTTATGTTAAAGACCCAACCCTATTATAAGTGATAATGTCTGGCTTTAATTCTCAGTCAGTTTTGATGTCCTGCTGTGCACACGTGGAAGTCTTGTAAAACAAGTGTGTGCAGGGAATCAATCTCTCTCTCTTACTATTTTTGAATACCAATGAATACCAATTACTCCAAAGTCTGTTCCAATTACAGTGTCATTTTTTAAAAACATGTTGACCACACTCATTTCCCCAAGGCTGTCTGTTCTGGTGGTCTCAAGCAGGAGTCACTTCCTAGTGGACTGCATAATAGAGTCTGATTGTTACCTCCCTGACAAAATTCTCATCTCAGTTGAGCACAGAAGTAGTTTGCAAAGCTCCATTAAACTGTTTATTTAATATTAAATAAGTAGGTATATAAAATCATACTGAGACATATCAAAGGCCCATCTAGGTCAACATCTGGGGACATGAATAAGGCAATCATTTAGCAATAGGCCCATAATAAGGTCGTTTGACCTCAAGTTATTTGTGGCTGAAAGAATCCTGAACCAGATATGGCATCTTTGTGATTATAGTAATGAGGTCTTTAAATATGTTTCCATAATTGCAGCCTGTTTCACTTCCCAAAAGCGTTTTAACCACATTAAAAAAAAAAAAAAAAAAAAAAAAAAAAATGTAGTCCACTCTGTACTTCAGTAGAGATGCCTAAATTTTTAAATTTCTGTTGTTTCTTCGTCCAGCACAGTCACATTAAACACATCTGGTGCCCCCACAAAAAAACTGTAGAATGTCTGCAAGTTGGTGTTAGACTGAACAAATTAGAATCAAAGAGGCACAGACAGTTGTTATACAAACAAGAGAGAATTGCACAAATACATGAGGCATTCACTTGTGAATGAGAAACTGCACAATAGAGAATTATGATGTATTCTGTTACATTCCTGTCCTGAATGAAAGACTGGAAATGAGAAGATTTGTATCCTAGTAGTCATTTCATTTATTATTTTTTTAGCGTGGGCAACTTAGTCTACCAAACTTTACTTTATATGCAATATCAGTCTTAACTGTTGTACATAATAGTACTGTACTCCCTTGGAGTTCTGTGGGAGTTGTGGGAGTTACAAACTGAATCTTAGTGAGGGTCCGAGCCGGTCTCATTTCTTATATGAATGAACCTGTCTCTGAGAAATGTTACTGTGACATAACCTCTCGTCTTTCCTGACAGATGATACTTTTTTCTGCCTGTTGCATCTGTGGACTAATCGGAGGAATTTTAAATTTTCAATTTCTTCGTGCTCTCACAAAGAAGTCGTCTGCTCTCTATTCTTTGCATCTTGCCTCCATGTCTCTTGCATGCATTGGAATTGGTGGTTGCACCCTTTCTTCATGGCTCACTTGTCGGCTAGCCAGCTATGAACAAAGGCGAATGTTCTCAGAAAGAGAACATTCATTGCATCACTCCCATGAAATGGCAGAAAAAGTGAGTTGTGTGTTTTTCTTTATTTGTTCTGCTTCCCTTAAAAAACTACTATATGTGTTAATGTATATAATTGGCAATAAGTGTATTCAATTTTTAGTTTTATATGAGAGAGAGCTTCTGGGAAATGAAACGCTGCCATTCTGTGTACGCTTTATTACGTTGCATTATATGGAGCTATTTTTAGGTACTGTATATTTGCAGTACATCCATTTCAATGAACTACATCCATTTTCAACACAATTCCATTGTATAGCTATCCAGGGGCTCAGCTGCTAAATATAGCACATCATAAATAATTGGAAGCCTTATTAATATGGATTATCATGTACTGTACTGCGAAAAAGCACGGAACGCTTTCTGTAACCACATCATTGCATGCTTCCAGGTTTAATAAATTTCTTCCTCTCCCAAGTACTCAGCTTATAATGTAGGTCATTTAAACACAAAAGCCGTAGCTCACAAACCTAGAAGACTAAAACTAAGCACCTAAGGGCATATTTAGACACCTAAATCAAACTGGTCTGATTTGCGGCAGCACCAAGTGTTTATTGCATTCCTCTGCTCAAAGGAAGCTTACCACAGTGTAAAGTTGAGTATAAAAGGACAAAAATAAATAAATTTAATGTAATTCTTGAAATAAGCAATTGAAATTAGGGATCTGATTCATTTTCAAGAAGTAAGATGTTTACTGACATCCTCTTCTTCATGTTTTAGGTTAGTACTGAATGACTTTCATTTGAGAAATGACTAGAGAAATGAACAGCAGTCATGTGGACTGCCTATCTAAGCTGCCACATGCCAGTTCACATTACAGCTACGTTCAACTACTGAGATCTCTGAATACTAGTGAGAGGATTAATTCATTCAGAGCTTAGAATGTTCTCAGATCCCCTGATCACAATATAGCAACTAATTGTTCATTAAGTAAACATTATTTGTCACTATTAGATTTTTTATTTTTTTATCTGCAATGAAAATCCAAGCAGAAATTCAGATTAATTCACCTTAAAAAATGTTTGAAACAAATTTTTAAAATTATTTATTATAGGCTACAGCAGCAACATAAAACAAGACAACATAAAATCTAGGGAAGAAATATGTTTCTCCTTCTCATTTTAAAATGAAGTAATTCTGATAAGCTAAATAGGCAAATATTATCATGGTCTTGCAGACAGTAGGCTAGATCCTGCCTTTCAAGGAAGCTCTTGCCTCATTAAGGACAAAGATGGAGCCCATCTGAGACAAAAAGAGAAAGGTATAGACAAAAGAAATGTCTTGGCAAAACGTCTTTCAGAAAGCAAGCAACTGCTAACCCTATCAATTTGGGCTGGAGGTGACTACGTATAGCAGTAGTTCTCTGCCCCATTTGCTTGCCTGTTGATCTACTGAGGTTTTAGACAAGTAGCTGTGAGGACTGCCAGATGCCCACTTACCTTGGGTGAAGGACCATGATGCATGAGCAGAGCAACTTTTTTGCACATGCTCAGTGAATGTGAAATGAGCTCCACCAGTGGTGGACTCGCTGCATGTGTGTAGAATCAAGTATGCATGTATAGTTGATGTGATCTGGGACTTCTCAGACCTACAGACTGCAGACTGCCTGCTGCTGGCAGGTCTGAGTACATTAGCTCAAGGCATGCTCTTAGAAAAGAATGAAAACAACTTAAAAAGTCATACTAAATTAGGCTTTAATTTAAAAAACAGTTTTAGTGTTTTATATATAAAACTTTTTTGTATATTTATACTGATATACAGTAATGTGGACATGTACTGCATGTGTATTTTTGTTTGTGCTGTATTTATTGTATAATTGTTATATTTATATTAGAGATTGAGGGGTATTGAAATAACCGACCTGCCCAGCTGCCCGGTGATTCCCCCGACACCAGAGTTACCTCCAAGGTACGCTGACCACTAGGGAGCTACCACGTTGTTATGTCACCTCAGGAAGTGACTTCTCTAAGAGGAGGTCACAGTTTTAGCTAATCAAAGTTGGCTGATGCTGTGATGTCACTGTGGGTCAGGAATGGTGCTTCCAAGTGGTGACATAATTCTATGTGGTGAATGCTACAATCTGGAAGTAAGTTGAGTATTTAAAATATTCACCCTAGTTACAGACATCCAAATGCTCTTATTTGGATGCTGCCACCATTGATTCACTTTGCTTCTAATCTGTGTGCTCCTTCATTTCTTAAATTCAGCAACATCTTTTAATTTGTTAGTACTTTTATTTTTGAGGATAGAAATATTGGGGAAATAAATGGTTCTGATTTTTTTCTGAAGTTCTGCTGATATCTGAATAGCTAATGTCTACAAAGAATTCAAGTGGTAAAACTGACAAAAGGAAACATACATTTTGCCACTCACTCTTTGGTAGCCTTCTGACAGAGCATTACTTTTTACTTGTGGCTGATAGTTAATATTAAATGACACTGGTGTTTGCTCGCTTTCCCAGCTGACCAATAACTTCAGTTTATAACAGACAAAGGTTTCAGGCACCTACAAGCTGACAGCTGTACTGCCTTGTTTCTGAGCAGGTAGCCTCAAGACAGGAATCTAGAAAACAATGTTTTCTAGATGTTTCTTCAGTTTTTAAGGAGAATAAGGTACCATATAAAAATACCTAGCATCAGTATCCAAACTGAGATCTGGGTGATAGAAAATGCTCAAAATTTGGAAAGTTTATACGCCTTCTCTTATTTGAAGCTTAAAACTATTGATTGCTTTGTTCACTTGGTTTCATGGCCCTAAGTTTACTATGTAGAGAATAGTATGTCTCTTCTTTCAGAAAACATAAAGGGAACAATTACGCTTTGTAATCTATTTTAAATTGTAGCTTTATGTGAAACTTTGAGTTCTGGTCTGTGCCTCCCATACTATATATAAATGCAATAAGTGGATTAAAAGGAGAAAACGAAAAGGGCCAATTGGGAATAAAAACCATAATTGCTTTATCTTTACCAAATTTACCAGCTACTATACAATAGAATCAGGGATTTTCCTCCTATCCTTCCCCTTTTCTTTTTTTAGCCCAGTGATTCTTGCTTTATTTTCTTAACAGAAACTTTCATAGAAGGGCAAAAAATACAACTATTTTCTTCAACATTTCCTCCAACTATACCAAAGAAGTATAAGAGGTGAATTTCAATATTTCCATGCAGAGAAAAGCTACTGGTTCTCAAGCAAATATTTTAAAACTAGCATAACAGTGGTACCTCTACCTTATCTAAGTTTAAAAAGAATAGCCCAAACTATATATTTATGTGCACTCATTTGCACTGTTGGATGTTCTCTGGGATCTGTCACTGGATGTAAGCAAAAGGTCAATTTATTTCCGCATCCTAATTCAATTTGTTGTGAAACAGGCTTAGGACTGCTCAAAATCAGGCATTTCTGGGCATAAATTCCATGAAGATTAGCAGCCTTGAAGGTTAGAGAAGTGCTTAATGAATATAGTCATCTGAGGGCTTAGACAGCTGCTAAGTAGGTATGGTTTGAACCACAGTTTGAAAGTTAGAAAATCTAACTCCAAACAAATCCTGGCTTAGGTGCCTTAGGATTCTGTCTCATGAGCAGGTCACCTTTCTTTGGGATGACTCAACTGCCACTTGAAGAGCAACTGCTGAATTGCTAAAATTGTAGCCTGGCAAATTAAGGGAAAATCAAAATCAGTCCTATCCCAAGACAAGTTGTCTTCTCCCAGACATCAATGCCCTTTGGATCTTCTTTGGATATAGACTTACATGAGAAAATGTCTATCCTAGCTGGTATCTAAAGGTATCTGTTTGCAGTATGTCAGCACAGGAAAAAGGTTTGAATGAAAACTTGATTACTGTTTTGTTCCTTTGTAGATCACTGCACAAGTTTGAGTTGATGCACTTTCAAAGGACAGTGTCACAAAACTTGCAGGGATGCCATAAGTGCTTTATACATGGTCTGAGAGTAATGTACAACTCAATCAGTATCAACGAGTCAAGAAGCTTTCCAATGTATTTAATTTACATATGAAGATTATTTTTCCTTTGAAGTAAAATTTACAAAGCTAAATAAAAAATGTAGTTTTTCAGAATGTTTGGCATTCAGAATTGAAGTATTTATTCCAACCTTAGCGAACTAAATTCCAAACACTGTGAGCTAATTGTAATTTGTATCAATCTCTTCTTTTCTTATTGCAGGAAATGACAGACAACCTAAGCAATGGTGGCCCACATCTCATTTATAATGGAAGCGTATACTAAGAGATTTTTTAAAGTTCCGTGGAATGAAATGGTTTTAGAATTTTCTTCAGGAAAATAAAAATGACTTCCAGAAATTGAGAAAATGGAATTATCTTAGCTTTTATGGCTCAAGTGTCACAACTGCAGAACAGCACAGTTACATTTCCCTTTTAGAAACATGTTCAAAATTTATCTCCTAAACATTTTGTGGATATACAGTATTTATTCACTTCCTGGATACTCTTCGTCTGAAAAACTGTTCAGAATTGTGATAGTATTTGAAATAAACTTCTCAAGACTCTTCTTATGAAGACTCAAAAACCAGAAAAAAATAATGTAACTATACCACACCTAACCCAACCACACGATTCCTGAAGAGAATGGAAAAGGGCAGAGGAAGTATGGCTCTGGAGAATTTTTTTTGTCCTCTGCAGTCAGCAGCATCTGGTGTAATATGGTGGCTTCAGATCATGTGGCATGGTACCAGCAACGCATCTGCACAAGCCTCCTTTTCACACTGCAAATGCATCCAGCCTGTTTGCCCAGTAGATTGTATCAAAAAGAGAGTGCAAATTACTCTTCCAAAATGCTCCCATTTCACATGCAGAGTGTAAATGAACAGTGTGCTGAAAACGCCAATGTCTTTGTTTTGAAAGACAGAATGCTCTAAGAATGCCATAAATCAAAACCTCAACAATGCCTTGTTGTAAAGAAATTGTAAATATTTCCAATTTGTGAATGAAGTATATTTCTTAATTTGTTCATAAAAGATGACAAATAAAATGAAATCCAAAACATTTATTTTTGAGATTTTTTTTCCTGCTAGAATGGTCAGCAAGGCCTTACCATCAGGCTTGCAGTACTGCACAACTCATTGGAAGGTTCTTAAAGAAACAAAGCAAGCTCTAAAGGGACAAAAACAAATGTTAAAGCAAGGTATTACTATGGGCAGGACATACTGGCATTTCTGAGCACCTGTTAATCAACTTAGGAGTCTGTTAAAGCAATGAATATGTTAAAGCAGCAACTTTAACTGACCTCAAACTCTACTGTGAGACCTACTTACAGTCACAAAAAAAAGAAAAAAGGAAGATGCCATCAGTAACAGAATATATGCAGCATAATATACATATAAAGTATTCTTGTAAAATCATTTGTGAGTTACACAGTGCTGTAAAGCCCAGCGCTTAGGCATATATTTGAGATGCAACCATTAATGCTGACTGGCAACATCTGATGTACCTAGACAAGTGTGAAAGAATTTTACCTCCCACCAATCTATGTATTCAGCAGATGGATACCATGTTGCCCACATGGATACCATGTTGTCCAGACAAAGCTCTTAGGGAATATTCAGGTAGTATTTTTAGCTGTAAAACAAACTTCTGTATTACTCTACCTAGGCTGTCCAGGGTTCAAGTCTTGCCATAAAAACATGCAGAAATTATATGAAATTGTTTGCGAATTTACGTAGTATAAAATAATCTTCAATTCAATTACCTTATTCTACATCCATAGGGGAGTCTCCCATTCCATTACAACATAAGAAACTTCTTCACTGTGATTTAAGCTCTCACTTCATCAAAATTACCTGATTAGCTAAGAAAGCTTGTCCATTTCATAAGACTTTTCTGCACTTATCTACTATCTGATAGGGCTTTTGAGTATTCTGTATGCCCTGATATAAGTATTATGTCAATAATTACTAAATACATTATCAATACATATTAATATTTATCAATATATATCACTAATTGCTAAAGAGATTGTTCGAGTTCATAAAGAGCAGATTACTGTCACAGCAAGTGAATTTGATAGAAAGACATCTCTGCTCAGGGAAAGTGCTCCCTTTCTGAGGTCCCACAAGCCCTTTTGTTTCAGTATTTCATGCTGGGCTCTTTATCAATGATTTTTCCTCCTCAGCTTAGTTCTCTCTTTCATCAGCAGCAAGAAACATGGGATTTATCTGTCCCCAGCATCTGCCACTTTTGCAGGCATTTTTGCTGCAGTTACAGCCACAATGTATCAAGACTGAACTACTGCCTAAATGGGCTGTGGAGTTTCATACAGATTAAAGAAATTCATAACAAGCGTGGAACCTGAGTAGATGGTTCTGTAGGACAGCATTTTTCATTGTATTAATGTAAAAAGTGCAAAAGGCCCTTATCAAAGGAAGATAGAGAGCAAAATAAAAATGACTCAGAAATCCATTTCAGAACTCTCTAGCTGAGGTTCACCTTTAGGTCTGTAAAAGAACAATAAGAGAAGTAAAAAGAAGTAAAAGAAGAACAGTAGCTTCAGAGATAGAGAGTGGGATGGAAGCTCAGTTTGGAGTCTGCTCAGGAATAACATGAAGTGTCACAATATCTCCTGTTTGCTTATCACAAACAACTCATTTTCCCAGCACAGTAGTAAGAGTATTTGATGGTGCAGAGAAACAGGTGATTCTTCTATATCCAACATAGCATACTTCAGTGCAACAACCACTTTCTCACACTTTGTAAAGGAAAAGAGGATACATTCCACAGTCTCACAGTGTTTTAAGCTTCTCTGTAGTGTAAGAAATACAACTGCATCACTTCTGCTTCTTTTCAGGGTGGGGAGTGGAATAAGAGAGGAGAAACGTGGGCCTCAGGAAACAAAAAAATTCAACTTCATTTTATTACCTCTTTTTTTATTTTTATTTATTTCTTTTGCTGCCTAGTCTGTAGAATGCAGAAAAGGCTTTTGTTAATGTAGGCTGGTCCCTATATTAACAGCCTTGAAAACGCAAAGCTGGAATCCAAGAGACCTGCTAACAAAAAAAGATTGGTCCTTCTTTGGATATAAAAAGAGGATTGGAATTCTTAAAATCAAAGTAAATTACTATAACATATGAATGTAATAAGGGAATTCTAAGAAATACTTCATTTCATTCAATGGAGTTCAGTTGTATAGCTGCATACTGTGTTCAACTGTAATGGAAGCATTTTCTAAATTTTCTCATCACTGGTGCAGCTGAAAGGACACTCATCCAACTATACAAACAACAAAGATTTTAGTTTACAGAATGTGACAAACAAACATATTTACAACAATTTCAATGTTGAGCACCAAAATTCATTTAATTCTAAATAAGAGGAAGCATGTGTTGGCTTTGATGCAATTATTTCTGATTAATGCTGCTGTGAAAACTGATACTGTCTCAGATTCTGTAAGAGATACTCAGCCATTTAACAGGTCAAATAATGTAACACTCTTCTTGAAGGGAGTTACTTTGTGCATAGGACTTAGATGGTAAATCCTTAACATGTATCACAGGCTGTATTTTAGATTATGCTTGGTATTTCAGAGAACTTCAGATTATGAGACGCACACAGATGTTTTAAATTTAGAATAGTCAACTGATTTTATTCCAAACTGTAGAGAGAATAAGCATCTCACAGAATCACAGAATCATAGGTGATAGAGGGGAGCTCTGGGATCCTTGATTCCAAGCCCTGCTAAAGCAAGTTCCCCACAGTAGGTTGCACAGGGAAGCATCTAGGCAGGTCTTGAATATCATGTTAAAAATCCTTCTCTGGCACTATATTTATTTGTTGTATTAGTACATATGAATTTCCCTTTGGATGATCTGGAGAAGTATAAAAAAAAAAATAAATTGGAGCAGGTCAAATCCAATATGAAATTCAAATGCAGTAGGTCTCAATCGCAAGTAGTAACATTTATATAATTTTTTCCCTTGAGATCGTGATTTTGAAGATAGACCATAAAGGAGATTAAAATGAGTTAAGCCATCTTTAATCATTTAAGGCCTCAGAATTAAAGAGGTTAAGAATTAAAAAGGGGATTTCTATAATTTAAAAGCCTAAGGATATCTAACAGCAGATTGGTATCATACTACAGTATCATTACAGATGTAACCCTTCTGCCTAAATTTATTCTAACTAGTTTTTGCTTCCTGTATCAAAGGGACATTTTTAGCTCCTCTATAAATCTCCAAGTTCCATGAGGTTCCTGTACTTGCATCCAGAGACAGATTCTGAATATCTTTAGAATTTAAACAAGGGCTATCCAGACAGACTCACAATCTCCAGATTTTTGTAAAACAAAATTTGATTGGCTTGAAGACATGAAACCCACCTAGTTTAATATTATTAGCATGAGGAATTCTGAGTGAACATGGAAATCTTGCTCAAGAAGGCCTTTTTTCTTTTTAACTGTGAAGTTGTAGAAATATAGTTCCACGTTTGGACAGAAAAGAGAGAACTGGGTGGCATGAATCAGTAGCTGGAATTTCAGCAGAAAGTTATGTGCCTGGAGAGACTTGTTTTGCTGTAGAAGCATAGTTCCCCTTCAGAAGGAACCAACTTTGATTTGGAGCAAAACGTCTAGAAGACTGCACCAAAGTCTCTCTTGTCATAGCTCAATGAAGTAGTAGAAGAAATGCCTAAGCCACATGATAGATATTCTGACAACTGTATAAGCTGTGCAAAGCAGCCTCCCAGTTGCTTTCTGATTCACATTTCTCACATGAGACCTGAGCACAGAACAAACTGGCAATTGGTTTAATTGGTTTGTTTTTTCCCTTGCATTACATCTGATTTCCTATAAGCTATCTTTTATGCCCTTTAACTGCTGATTCACAGCAGGTCGCTTTAATGACTTTCACATCAAGGAAATTTTGCTTTGTAATCAAGTGGAAAGTTGTTTTTTGTTTTTTGCTTCTCAGAGATTCTGAAATCCAGTTTTAATTCTGCCATAAGCTGCAATGAGTCCTTCTAAAAATACAATCAGTTTTTATAGTATGCTGAGTGGGCTGACTGTATACAAATTTAAAATTACTCTGCATCCAAGAAGATCCATTTTTTGAAAAACTGTCATGATGTACAGTGAGAACATGGCATGCACTGGAAAAGCCCTGAGCTGTAAAGTGTCACTGCAGTGGTGCATGTAATTCCACTGATAAGAAACAGGTACACGAGTCAACACAAACTCTCTTTGCATGCCTAAGAAAGCAAGTACAAATTTAAAATATATAAGAAGCATGAAGATTTCCTTCTCACATCCAGTTACTAGTAGCTAGTGTGAGACACATCAAATGATGTAACTGAAACCACAAGCTTGTGCAGCTTCTTCCATGCTTTGATAGGTGAACCCTTTATTCTCTTTCTTCCACTTCATTCCTGTGCTAGAGGTCATGTTTGTACCTTCTCTTACTTCTCCCCTTCTATAAAAATACAGCTATATCCTTTCAAGTATTTAGTACTGAATAAATTCTTATCTCCTCCACCCAAAGAAGGCAAACATAGATCAATGCATTCATTTAACAGGCAATGATTGAGGAGAGTATATATGTAAACCATGAATCCCAAACACTCAGACTAACAATACTGAATTTCAGCAGTTTGCTACACTTACTGATATCATTGCTGTCTTACTGTGCCAAATCTAGGCATAAACTCAGGAATGCTAGCAGCTAACATTTTTCTGAGGACTCTTTATTAGCTCTGCAGCACTCTGGCACGTACGCACTCTGGCAGTATGTACATCAGAATTCCGCTGGTAACCCTTACAAAGTAAGCTAATATTGATACCAGTACTGTGGTGGCAGCAGCAGGATCTTGAAATGTCCTAGGAGCTCTGGATCTAAATCCCAAAAAAGGTACTTATTCTAGAATTGCTAAAAATAGTGTATAAAAGATGAATAATGCTGTTAAGGTTGTAAAGTAAAGCATTAAAACATGAAGAAATACCAGAACAGATTTTAAGACTGTAAGCCACCTTATGACCAACTAGTTTTCCTTTTGTATAGCCCAAGAAATAATACTTCATCTGATATTCCTTATATCAATCACATAACATCTGTGTGAGCTATAGTTATTTTTAGAATGAAATCTGCTCTTTATTTAAAGACTTCAGAAGATGGAATCTATCATCTCCCTTATTCCACTGAGCAGAATTTTTCCCATTTTAAAGTGATGAGTTTCTATGCAGAATTATTTGGCTTTTTTTTTCCAGGCACCAGCTCTCATTATGCTATTGTCTGCTAAATTAAGGATCCTTGCAGAAACTGAGGTCAAGTCATGCCTTAACCTTTTCTTGGATGAGCTTCTATAATTCTCTAACTGTGGGGCAAATTTCCAGGCATCATTTTTTTCTTTTTTTTTTTTTTTAGTTTGTTAAACCATTTCCAATTTTTCCATGTAAGATTATTCTTCATTTTCTGTGCTCACAAATTATGACTTTATCTTTAACTACTTATCCCATTTATCCCTGCTTTACCAAAGCTACACTGGACTGACAGCCAGCAGGCTAAGAGTTCTCATCTTGTCTCTTACCCTGACTGGAATTAATCTTTATACTGCAAGGATTTTGAAATTGAATAAAATTTCATACCCTCTCAACTCTCTTCTCTCCACCTCTTTACAGACGACTGCCTTTTTTTATCATTCAGGGTAATGAGGAAAATAAATTCTTTATATTTTAGAATCTATTCTCTGATTTCCACTTGACAGATCTTTTATCTGAGTTTGTTTCAGGCTGGTAAGTTTGCTTTGACACTGATGCCTACAGACCAAGGATCTTAAAAGCGCATGGTGTGTCACAGACATACCTAGCGCTTCAGATGCATGCTTAGCTCTGAACAGAGACAGCTCAGCTCTCTCCAGCTTTCAAAGCTAACTGTCAAACAAAGCTGAAAAACTACATAGAGATTACATTCCCATCTGTCAGAAGGAAGATGTTTGCCTTATGTTAAACGGTGTTCTCAAGAGGGAATGCTTCTTCCCCCCTCCAACATCATACATAGATTTTTGAGAGTCTCTGCTAGAGACTTGGGTCATAAGAGCCTTTTGGCAAGTAATGCAGACAGAAAGAACATTCAAAAAAACGGTTCCTCTGATGAATAGATACTAACTTGTAGCGACTTACCATTCAAGTCAGTGTTGCAACGTTCTTAACTACGTAGTGATTCTGTCACTGCCGGGATGAACTTGTGTAGGCTCAACAATATCCTAATGCAAAGCTGAAAAATTAAAAGAAAAAAAACATCCTGAAAAAAAAGCAAAATCTAGCAAAGTCTTGAAAAGTATTGTCAGGTCATATATTTAATGGCAACAAAAGAAAAAAAAAAGCAAAAAGATAAACAATGTATGCCTCCTCTATGTGTTTTTAAATTCTTTGTTTTTAACATCTTGTGTGTTCAGCTTATTCTTTTATTTCACATGTTGAGACTCCTCCATGCTGTAGAGTATTGTATGTGGTTTGAAACTCTCATACATATAAAGTAATTAAAAATATTTGGTTATTTGTTTGTACTTTGTGAAAATAGAATAAGAGGTACATATATCTTCGGACCCAACTTTTAAAGCACTAAATTAATGTCTATTTTGAAGGTTATGTATAAAGAGGTACTTAAGGAAATGCTTAAGCACCCACTAAGACTTATAATCCAAGTTAAACCCAGACAACTGTCTCAAACAATGTTGAATGGCCATCTAATACTGAGATGAGTCCAATGACTTTGACAATTACTCTTATTTTGCAGTGATATAAAAGCGAAAATCAGGCCCCTAACCTGCATTACCCTGAACACTACAAAATAGTGTAATCCTCCCAGGGTAGATGGCACATTCCTTCACCCTTTGCAGCACCTATGTTTATAGTTTGCAGTATATGTAAATCTTTAGGATGACTTCTTTTAATGGCTCCCCCAAATGTACTATAAACCAAATAAAAGGCTCATGCTTGAACTCTGAAGGTTTGCTGTGAAGGATTTACTTCTGATTTCAAAGAAATCATTCTGGGGACTTCCAGACTATTCACTGGGCTTGTCAAGGAATGGAAGCATAACAGATGCCCACTAGCTTTCTGGCAAAGAGAAGATGGTCTGTCAAAACAGCATATTTATGTATAATGAAGGGTCTAATTTTAAATCGCCTTTGGTGACACTCATATCTTTGGCATTTAAATTTCCAATGTTTATACCAGTGTCTAAAGAACACTTGAGGAAAAACTTTATTTCCAAATAAAGTTTCATAACTTGGCAGGCTGATCTCACTTTATAAATATAAGAACTTTAAATCCTTTTCCATATAAACATGTGTAATATTTCCTAGCAAAAGTGTGTGACAGTCAAAAAGTTCAATTATTCTCAATCTCTAAATCAGTGCAAGACAGCTCATCCAAAATAAAGGATCAACCCAGGCATAATTATAAATACACATGTTTAGGAAATGCAAATAAATAAATACCAGCTAAGTATGAAATGACAGTAACTTTCCAGAAAAATAATATTGTCTACTTCTATTATGAAGGCTTATTGGAAGTCAGTTGCAGTGAGAAATGACAGGAGACATTTTCCTCATAAGTGTCCACTGTTCTCTGCCGAGTTTAAAATTAGCCTGGCTGCTGCAGCCACATTGCTTTGGAAGATCCAACCCTTGGCTCATTGTGAGTGGCCCGGGCTGCATGCCCTCCTACTCCGACTCATCTGGCCATGAAGAAGTTGGGAGAATGCTCACGCATGGGGTGTCCTCAAACTGTTTTGTTCTGGCACATACTATATACTGCAAGAGGTCTCCTCACATTGCTGGGAGAATGCTAACGCATGGCATGTCCTCACTCTGCTCCTATCCTGTGCTTGGCTTCAGCTCAGCTGTGCAGCTGAATCTGAACTCAAGAGTTTCTTCTTTTCTTTCTCTAATGAAAATAATACAACATAGATTCTAACTGACACTAAGCGTAACTTAATTTCAGATCATGCAAAATTAAATCCCACTTATGTTTCTGGTACAGAAGCTCTGGGTAGCTACAAGCTAGGCTTTGCAAGCCTCATATCTTCTATGCCTAGCTCTCAAAGAGGAATTTCCAGTCTGTTTTGGTGTCTGGCTTCCCGTATCATCAGGAGAAAATATCAAGAAGGTGAAGTGCTGAGTATTATACTGGCACAAAAGAAGCAGGTGAGCTTTGCCTTTCCAGAGGAAATATTTCCTGCTCTTCGGATACAGAACTCAGATTCTGCCCCTTAAATCATGAATCTGTTCAGGAGCTGGGCACTTAAAAACCCAGCAGCCTTGAGAGGAACTCCTGGTTCTGCTTTTTGAACTATCAAAGTGCTCCAAAAGTAATGCCTCCTTTTTTTTTTTTTCTTTTTTTTTTTTATGTTGGCCCATGACATGGGGTGGATGTTGATGGTATGGCAGTTGAATCTTTCCAACAATATCCCATTACATGTTGTTGCTGTGGGACAGATGGCAGCAAAGAGGAAGCCTCACAGGATGGTGTTTGACATGGAAGTGTGTATGATACCAAGGGATGTCTCTGCATTCTTCTGTGCCCACTGACATTCATTCACAATTGCTGAACATTTATGGATACTGAACAGTGGATGTGAGCACAGTGAGGTGGTGGGTGGTTCGTTTCAGCAGTGGTGACAGTGAAAGCGGATCACCTGCACTGTTGCAGTTTGTAACATAGCATGTAGGCTCTTGTTAACTGCTGAAGAAAACACATAGCTAATGGTAATGCTTATGTTGAAAAATGGCATTTTATAACTGAAAATTTGCTCTGTCAAATAGCATTCTTGTGCCCTCTGTATCTTGTAGTTTCCATGGGAGGAAAAAAACAGGAGGCATTACTTTCGGAGCGACCTACACATCTCATCAGCCAGACCCGTTTTGCTTGATCAGAACACACTGGAGCTCCTACCCCCACACCTCAGGACCCTCCTCGCTGAAGGTGAAGCTGGGAAGCCCTCTTCTGTCGGAATGTAGCATGCGTGACTGATGGCACAGGAGAGCCGCCAGGCCGTGCCCTGCAGATGAGGACACGCAGCTGCTCTGACGTCACTTGCCGCAGTGTTCCTGTCAGCGCTGGGTGCAGGGCCGGTGGCTGAGCTGCCTCTTTGCTCAGTGTTTGCTGAAGCAAACATGAAAGCAGAAGCAGATTACTGACAAATCAGCACTAGCCCAGCGGCACCTCCTTCTCCTGCATCTTTAGGTCAGCTGTTTCAGCCCTGCTCTTTTTTTCCACCCTCTCCCAGGCATGCAGCTGGGTTGTTACACACTCTCATGCTGCAGGTTTGCATCTTCTGCTCAGAAGGGAAGTGAAGCAGTGTTCCCCACTTCCTGGCTCACTCTTCTGGCCCCTGCTTCGAATAAGGGCTTGTCATCCACCTGCATTTTCAAAATACTACAGGTATGCTGTGGGGGGAGGGCAGGAGGGAAGCAGCTGATTCTATCCATGTACTCAACAAGTTTTCTCATCATACATCAAAGATTAGGGCCCCTTAAGACCTCTTCTGCTTAACGCCTGCATCCCAGCAAGGTGCTGAATGGAGCTGGATGAGCCTTTTGAAATGGAGCAAGTCAGCTCAGGACATCAGAGAACAGCTCAGATAGACTTTTGTCTCAGGACTGACATGAGGTTTCTGAACTGGCACCTGAAGTCCATCCCAGACCTGTTTTAGCCATTTTAATCTTTACAGGATCTGATTCTTTCTGTATAAGATGGTTCAGACCTTTGTTTCATCACTGCAATGCAACCTAGCAACTGTTCTCACAGCAGTATATCCAGGCATGAATCTGTAGAATGTCACTGATTCTTTGTCTTTGCCACTAGCAATCCATTAGAAAAAGAAAAAATGTTGAAATTTTAGTTGAAAATCCCATTTTAGATTTAACCAGCAAAAATCCAAACTAAACCACTGATGCCTTTTATCTCCTCTTTCTTACTCTGGTTGAAATTATCCCCATGTAAGTCAGTAAGGTTAAAACCAGACATGGCAGAAGAATCAATTCTGACTGCCCAGTAAGGAGACCTTTTAAAAGCCCTGCAAACCTACAATTTGCGTATGAAATTGAAAATGTATGAACTGAGATGCATAAAATGCAATTGAAATAATTTGTGCATCAGTGTTTTTTAGATTGCTTCTTTCTACTCTTTCTGAGGCAGATGGCCTAAAAATTGAACCATGGCCTAAAAATTGAACATAAGAAGTTGCATACAAATAGGAGAAAGAACTTCTTTACAGTAAGGGTGATGGAGCACTGGAACAGGCTTCCCAGAGAACGTGTGGAGTCTCCTTATATGGAGATATTCGAGATCTATCTGGATGCTCACCTGTGTGAGCTATTGTAGGGTATCTGCTTTAGCAAAGGGGTTGGACTCAATGATCTCTTGAGATTCCTTCCAATCCCTGCAATTCTGTGATTCTGTGATTCTGTGAAGATAGGAAATAAATGATGATAACATACCACAGTTTATCAGACTGAGGTGCTACTGTGCTGAAAACCATATTTAATTTGATTTATTTTAAAGATGACAAATAGTAGTTTCTTCTACCTGCGATAAAAACAAAGCAAAAAACAGATAAAATACTTTACGTGAAACAAAACTGAATTACGATAATTTATTGCAATAAATCTGATGAGATTACACCATCACTACACTGAAGCTTTTGTACAAAGCTGTTGCTTACAAAAAACAACTCAGGGTTCAAAGAGTCATAGAATCAAATAATCACTAAGGTTAGAAAAGACCACTAAGATCATCTCATCCAACCACCAACCCATGTCCACCATGCCTACTAAACCATGTCCCTCAATGCCACATCTACATGGTTCTCAAATACTGCCAGGGACAGTGACTCCTCCACCTCCCTTGGCAGCCTCTCGTCTCTCTCATGTAGCTGATATAAACAGTCCTTATCCTTGGAGAAATGTGTGCAGTGAAGAAAAATCTGGCAGGAAGTTGTACTGCTTTCACTATAAGTTCTCATTCACATGCCTTACAACACTGATGAGAATATCAAGTGGAATATAAGCAAGTCTGTATGTGGAGTATATGCAAGGTCATCATGTTGTTAACATGATTGCTCTGTGCTCTGCAGTCCTAGTCTACACTCCTCTCCTCCTCATGCTCCACATTAATCATGTTATGAAAAGGCTGGCAGACACTGGAAGAACAACATGCACACTTGCCTTTGGAAGCAAGTAAGGCCTCAGCATAAAATTATGTATGTGCCTAAATGCTGAAGAGCTGAGATTTAAAATATTTTGCAACTAGAGGCTGGCAGCGTGACATCTCTGAATTTCCTTCAGCACCAGCATATCTTGATCGGTAGCAAATACCAGCAATGTCACCAAGTTGAGCAGTGCTGACAGCTGCAATTGGGGAGTTCTTCTTGGAGCCTATTTCAATTTTCAAAGCATGCTGATGCAACATGTTGCAGTTGTGCTGAGTAAACATTTTATGCTTTGTCTCATCTAGCACATACTACGCAATCTGAAATATCAGCAGAAGTTACCACAAACATTACGATATCAGTGAATCAACAGAAACCACAGTTACATCTAGAACATCTATTTCCTGATTTGGGTTGAGATGAACACTGCAGAACTCAGCAACCACAGTGCTGTAATTTTTGGTGAAAGGAAGTTGGTTATTTCTAAGAGCAACTGAATGACGGCATTACTGTTGAGTCTAAAAAATACCCTCATGTGGGTTAAATTGAAGATCATAAATGATTACAGATTAGTCCAGATTGTGGTTAAGTGAGGTGCATAGAAAAGGTTGCATGTACAAGAAGTTAACAGCTGTGCAAGAGGCATACTTGAAGAGTGCAAACTCAACTCACAGCACACAGAAAATGGGGTCTCTGGACCATCTGTCCATGACAAATTGACACAGAGAAGCCTGCATTTGTCCTGTATTTGTTCCTAGTCTTGCAATCATATAGAATGCTTCTTCTGATGGCTGCCATGTAGGTATAGAAAGAGCTTCTCAAAACAAAGGACAGACTGAGGGTTGCTCTGCAACTGCTTTGCATTCTTCAGCTTTTACTTGTAAGAACTTGGATTTAAAAGACTACTCTTGTCTGTATCACTGACAATTGTTTATTTTTCTTAATCTAGAATTGTAAGAACTGAAAATAGATGGGATGTATGGAGGCTGTCTGGTCCAAAGCAGTTTTTATAACTACAACAATAAGACAACAATGCCTCTCTGGACAACCTATTCTAGCATTTGATCACTCTAGCTGTAAAGAGTTATTTCCTTATATCTAGCAAGAATTTTCCTTACTGATACCTCTCATTCTTTCAAGAAGCCTATGGATCCATCTTCCCCACAGGTAATCACCAGGTTGTCAAAGATAGCCAAAGTAGTTCCCCTTGGCCCTCTCCAGCTCTCCTGCTTCTTCATTTTATAGCCATTATGTTTATATTCTGCACATGTGCACAGCACTGTATATCCACAGGAGTGAAAACTCAGAGCAATATATTGTTCAGATGGCAGCCAAGGCCCAAACTTACATTAAACAGATACCTTTCCCTTGGAGAGCAGATGCAATATTGAGGGCCACAGTGGGGTAAACTTCTAATAGGACAAATGTGCCATGCTGGTCTTTAGTGAGATAAATTCCTTTGGCCTCTGTGAAATTCCTCTTGATTGAAGGCTAACACATACCTTGGGATTTGACTGTTGCACCTCATTTGCTTCCAGGAGGGGGTGATGGTACAAATAATGATGAGTTTCTTGTAATTAATATCACATTTAAATCTACATAAAGAACAATGCTGCACTTCAGAAATTTCTCATGCTTTTAAGGGATTCGGGTAAGTAAAAGAAAATCTAAAATGAGAGCAAGATTTTGCTCACAGTGTATTTCTTTTTTTAATACTTTCACCGGTCCGGAGAACATTTCTACTTCTGTCATAGCTCTCGTAAAAGAGTGCCTCATTATCCTGTTCCGTTTGATTTGGTTGCTATTTTTCTGTTGCTGTTGTTGCAATTATATATATATATTTATATATATTGTTTTATTTTTGTTTTTACTATAACTATGACTTCCATTATCTTGGGATTTTTTGCATGTGGGTGGATGGATGTGATGGTAAAAGGCTGAGCCAGGTCAGTGAGAATCTTGTGCACTGCCAAACTAAACCACGGATTCTGCAGAAAGCTAAGGGAGAATAGAATCTTTTTTTCATTAAACCAAGGACAACCTGGCAACTGCGTAAAAATTATGCAGATCTTATTACTTGTCACTCAGATATATCATTCAGGTATGAATTGGTACCTAGCACTGAACCACCCAGAGGCAGCAAGACTCAAACAATTTACTAGATAAGAGCTGCTATTATTGCTACAGTACATTGGAGATTGCCTAAACTACAGCAGATACATTTGCTTCAATGCCTAAAGATACTGTGCTCAAATGAAAATGGTTACATGAAGCTCCTCAGTATTTATTCATAATAATGATCCCTATCTCTTATTTGTTTGAAGGTATATAGTGCTATTATTGATAGACAAATGTAGAAAAGCTCTTAGCTCATCTAAGAAAATCAATGACCTCAAATGGTTTCTGAAGTAGCATATGCTGCCTGAGAAAGATGGAGAAGGAGGGAGGAGAGATTCAGCATCATATCAACAGCTAGATCTCTGCAGATCACAATGTCACTGTATCATTGAAACTATGCTTTGAAAAACACTGCCTTCAAATACCAGCAGAGCTGGAGAGGGGCACCGCAGTGACCAGCTCTTCTGATGTGGATTTTCTTATTTCCAAGGATAAAAGGACAGGCAAGTACTTGGGTACAGGTCTTTCAGCAAGATATTTAGAGACAAGATGTTTTTGCTCCAGAAGGACGATTCACAGTTTAGGCAATACTTATGGTCAGCCACATCAACCATTTCCTGGCATAAAACACCCTGCCTCAACAACCAAGAACCAAAGGCAAATCTAGCCAGACCCAGCTGTTAGGAAATGTCCATCCCAGACATCATAAACATCATTACAAATTAAGACAAATTATTAACTGAAATAAATTAATATAATCTATCTTATCCCATTTCTTTTCCTTAATGTTTCTCTAAGCCATTTCTTTCCTACTAAGGTTGGCATAGTAATCACTGACAAAACAAAGCACAGTCTGCATATTGTATTACAGCTTAAATTTTTAGCCTGCTGCGCAGTTACTATCATTCTCCTGGATGACTGCATTCTTCGGTACCAAGGCTTTAGTGTGCCATCTGGTGGATTTTGCTCAAATTATGTCTTTAAGAACAAATGGGATTGTAGAACTACATTCTTTTTCTCTTTTATTCTTTTTTTTTCTTTTTTTTTCTTTTTTTTTTCCTTTAAAGGTGTCATTGCCTCCCAAGCTTAATTCTACTCACATTTCCAGTTAAGTGAATTTTAGCACTGTAAGTACTAGATATTTAGCTAACTTCTTACACTGATAAATTTGATACGTAAAGAAGTCATCCCTCTCTCAACAAAGTCCAGAAAACCAGCCTAAGCAAGCTCCAAATATTGATTTCCTCGATGACATTTAAATTCCTAATCCTCACTGACTATACACAGAATAATAGAATAGGATCATAGAACCAGAATCAATTAGGCTGGAAAAGATCTTCAAGATCATGCCTGGAGAAGACTGAGACGGGATCTTATCAATGTTTACAAATATCTAAAGGATGGGTGTCAAGTGGTTGTGGCCAGGCTATTTCTGTGTGCCCAGAGACAGGACAAGAGGCAATGGGCACAAACTGGAGCACAGGAGGTTACACATGAACATGAGAAAAAACTTTACTTTGAAGGTGGCAGACCACTGGAACAACAGGGGGTGTGGAATCTCCTCCTCTTGAGACATTCAAAACCCATCTGGATACTTTCTTGTGCAACCTACCATAGGCAACCTGCTCTAGCAGGGAAGGGGGAGTTGATAATTTCCAGATCTTCCTTCCAACCCTTACAATTCTGTGATTCTTTGATCATCAAGTTCAGCCATCAATCTAACCTATGAAGTCCCATGTCTCTACTACATCCTTCAGTGCCTAACTTGCTCTCATCAGTCTCTACTATGGATGATGATCAAAGATTCTGAAACAAATCTGTTGCCATAGAATTTCAAATAAAACTGAGTTTGAGTACACATTCTTCAGCCCATTACATACCAATTAACAACACATTAAAAATAATGTGCATTTTTTGATACCACATGAAAAATGCAAAACTAGCTAAGATATTTGAAAATAAATTATGAGCATGAGTTTTCAACTACATCTTTATAGTCTTACCACCGTAAATCATTTCTTCATTTCTCTTTTTTATAGAGAATGGTTGTTTGATGAGAAATCTGGGATGGATTCAGTTTCGCAACATAAAAGGTCCTATGAGTGTATAGCCTAAGAGGAAATATATGTTCTACTTCAGCACAGTGCTACAGATATTCTTCCACTCTGCACAAGATGCAGTATATTCAAACACAACTGAGACTTCCAGGATTTTAGTGCTGGATGAAGGCTGTCTGCTGAATGAATGAGCTGCAATTGTCACAAAAGAACATGAATGGGCAGTTGTATGAGGCTCCAAACCAACATATGATTCTAATCATGATGCTGGACTGAAGATAGCAATGACTATTTTGGAATAAAAGAAAAGACCAGCTGAGAGGTGCTAGATATGTGGTTGATAATTAATGTTCTTGTTGGAGGCTGGCCATGTTTCCATATAAAGAAAACTAGAGTAACACAGATAAAATAGAAAGGAAAAGAACAGCAGTGATTGAAAACACAGCTTTTGGTTTTGGTCCTGATTTTTACTGGCAACCTCACTGCTAGAGAAAAACAGGTTCAGCAGAGTTTTAGCAGCCACTGAGACTTTAGCAGACTGTGAGACTTGGCAAATATACCAGCAATGTGCTGTTTAAGACATCTTTTTTTGCTGCCTTTTTGGACACAAGCTCACCGCAGCAGAAAAGGTTAGCTAAGATACTGTTTTTAAACTGAAAGCTAATATCAAGGAGTGAAAAGAAGATAGACAACAATGGAAGGAAAAGAAAAAAAAAGAACAATAAAAATGTTATTATCTCGGTGGTTTTCAGAACTGAACTGTGACTGGAAAAGATGGAAGTACTATACTACTAAGATTCCTCTGTTTGGTCAGGACATCTTTTACAACCAAGTAATGAAGACCCAAGACCTGTGATAACTCTGTAGTCCCTAAAGGACAGAAAACAACTGCTTTTGGTCTAGATAGGTTATGTTGCATCAGCAAGCAATGTGACTTGACAGGTATGGACTCAACGAGTAAAACAGTTGGTGCTGGGAGTACATATCTACACTACAAGAGTTTAAAGAAGGCTATTCTGAACTAGCCAACTGTAGACTTAATGACTGTTAAGATTTAATGTGTCAGTTTACTTTAATGTGAAAGGAATTCTGAAAGTTCCAAAGGCAGTCAAAACCAAAGAACAGAAGCAAGTATAAATGGAAATTTGATTAGGTAGTGCAGACCTGATCTGAGCTAAAATATGTCTGCTTGATCACACCACCACTGCTACGTTCATCTGCCATGGGGAGAAGACCAAGTGACTGCACAGCTAAAAGAGAACTCTTTAAAAGCCTTGTCCATGTTGTTTAGGCTTAGCCTATCCCTCTGTAGGCTCCACACAGTATGTATAGGCCTGAAGACATTATTTTGTTGTAGGTTTTCAGTTTATACTGTACAAAATACAGCAGAATGCAGTTTGTAGCCTGACAGAAAGAGTGTGTGCAGCATGCTCGGGGCATGGCCGGTGACAAAAAGTTTTCTGAGGACAGTCACCCCGCAGGGTTAGCACCAGCTTCCTGCAGAAGGCAGAGAGGGAGGGAGTCCTCCTGGCACCCACTTGTTCAAGCTGCTTATAGGGAGAAACACACAAGTCCACGTTTTTGTTCATGTTGTCTTTGCATTTTATTCCAAGTTCTCATTTCATGACCCAAGCTAGCTTTTTATTATCTTGGATAAAATGGAGTATAGAGCTTAGAGGGTTATATTCCTCACTGCAAACTTAATCTGCTCATAAATAAGAGTTATAAAATGTATATTTCATTTAGGAATAAAAGTGTGTGCCATTATCGTATAAGGTCTTTTACTGAGATTGAAAACACATTGCAAGGATTAAACACGACCTGAATATATGAAAACATAAAATAAAGGTATTTCTCCAGAAAGCTGAGAGCATAACTTACAATTGATTTTGATAGACATTAAATGCTCTGGAGGATTAAAGCCACGAGAGGATATAGATTAGGGTAATTCAAGATATTTTCAGTCCTGCGATTCTAGTGATCTAAAAGCCATTTTTATGTCAGTTCCTTCACATTAACCCAACTTTATTTGCAGCAAAGTACAGTAAAGTATCATTTGTTTTAAACTGTGAAAAATAATAGTGTTTTATCTTCACTGTATGCATCGGCAAAGAAAAATTTCTGGTGTAGTATTTAAATAGTTTCAAAAGGCTTTTGCCTCACTGAACATTTCATATGGAATTTGGGGATTTCTGATAGATGAAGCAAGGATTGTCCTTATAGAATCAGTTTCTGAAGCCTCCATGTTATGAAGAAAATCCAATGCCTTTAATGGAACTGATGTAGCAAAAATCCCCAAGTAGAATCAATCAGTTTAAAAGCATACACTTACTAATACACGTTAAGCTGACACAAACTGGATTTAAATCAAAAGAACGCCTTTTCAAGGTTTTGCAGCAAATCAATTTAAAAATAAACCTTAAGGCAACACTGTGTAACCCCGTACTTTTATAAAGTCTGGCCAACTTTTATGGACAAAACTTGCTTTTACCACGAGCCACACCCTCCGCGGCTCACAGTCACACAGCCGCTCAATCCGTGCACCAGCGACCTCCACGCCAGCGCAGCGCATCCGGAACTGCGTCACTTTCCGCGGCGGTGGGTGACGCCATCTTGCCGCGCCGCGGCGTGGCCCCGCAGCATGGCCGTGGCGGGGGAGCTGCCGCCGCCCGCCGCCGTGCTGCCGTCCTTCGCCGCGGCCTGCGCGCTGGTGTGCCGGCGCTACTCGTGCCTGGTCGTGGCGCCGCACCGCCGGCACGTCGCGCTGCCGCCGCGCTTCTTGGGCCGCAAGCGCACGGGTATCTGCGCCCAGCTGGATGCTGAGCTGCTGCGCTACTCGGAGAGGTGAGGCTCTCCGGTCCGGCAGCCCTCGGTTCGCGTTGGTGGGGGTGGTCCCGCAGCTAACTGTGCTTGTCCCTAGCTTGCAGGGCGTCCCGGTGGCCTACGACAACGTCAAGGTGGTGGGAGAGCTCGGGAACATCCACGACGACCAGGGCTTCATTCACCTGGACGTGGAGGCGGACTTCGTCATCTTCAGTCCTAAGAAAGGGAAGAAGATGGTGGTATGCAAATACGTCGACATTAACTTAATAAAGCTTGGCTTATCACCATCAAAAACAACGGTTTGAGGCTTGGGTAGAATTGTATTTTAGTTTACATTAGAAATTCTTTAGAATATTTTTATTTCTACATTTTCATGCATCTACCTCTAAATTTGCTAAATAGCAAAGCTTTCTAGAGAGTAAACGATTCTTGTGTATTTGTTCATGTGTTCATATCAGGATACATTGATGAGATTTTTTTTTCATTAAGTACATAGTGCATAGAGTTTAAACCTGTTTTTCAGTAAAAGAAAATATATGGCATGAGGAAACTTTCTGTTGGTACATGTATGCCAACTCTCAGTTCGGTTTTCTCATATTCATTTTTGTGCCACAGTTTTGTAGTATAGCTTCTTCCTCTATTAATGTAAGGAGTGAATATGTGCCCATAGTAGAAAGGAGATAGAAATACCTGCACTATGTCTTTCATTCATCTTCGAGAAGTGCAAAAGTGGATGAGGTGAATTGCACGTGTCAGAAACCCATGGAATAGAGTATTTGAAGCTTTTTTTTAATGTGTCATCTGTATCTTTAGCTGCAAAATAGTTTGGTGTCAGCATTAAAGTTTAGGTAGAAAAGTACCATAGTGCTGTAAAGCACAGTTAATAGCTGTGAGGAAAGAAGTAGCAGTTTGGTGCATGTTCTTACTGTGGTTATATTCCATGCTTTGACTTTGTTCTTTTTTGCAGATACAGGTTCAATTCTATTTTTGGTAGACCTTCATGAAAAGTATTTAGGAGTAGTTTCTATTTTAGTATAGAAGAGTTTGCTTATTTGCTAGATGAGCTTACTTTGTAACCTTTGCATGCAAAGTCTTGTCCGAGAGTATCAATATAAGAAACTAATATATATAACTAAATATAAATAAATATTGCGACTAAGATGATCAGGGGGCTGGAGCACCTCCCCTATGAGGACAGGCTGAGGGAGTTGGGCTTGTTCAGCCTGGAGAAGAGAAGGCTGCGGGGTGACCTCATTGCAGCCTATCAATACCTGAAGGGAACCTACACCCAGGAGGGGAGTAAACTCTTCAAAAGGGCTGATAACAGCAGGACTAGGGGAAATGGTTTTAAGTTGAAGGAGGGAAGATTTAGGTTGGATGTTAGGGGGAAGTTCTTTACTAGGAGAGTGGTTAGGCCCTGGAACGGGCTGCCCAGGGAGGTTGTGGATGCTCTGTCCTTGGACGTGTTTAAGGCCAGGTTGGACGGGGTCCTGGGCAACCTGATCTGAATGTGTATGTTTGGTGGCCCTGCTAGGCAGGGGGGTTGGAACTACATGATCCTTGGGGTCCCTTCCAACCCGGGTGATTCTGTGATTCTGTGAAATATACATTGTGTCTTCATTTAAAGAGGTAGTCTTTAATTGAACTCCATGTGACATTCCTTTTCTTTTATAGGGTGTAATAAACAAAGTGGCCCCCAGTCATATTGGCTGTCTGATACATGGATGCTTTAATGCTTCTATCCCTAAGCCTGAGCACATGTCAGCTGCAGAGTGGCAACAGTTGGGGTTTAAAATAGGAGATGAACTGAAATTTCAAGTGGTGCACTTAGATTCTGATGCAGCAGGAGTGTTCTTCATTCGAGGACAATTGACTAAAACCAGGTACTGTGCCATAGGAGAAAATGTTTTCTTAACTTTTTAAACAGATTAGTTACGAGGTGAATCATTTGATTCAACATCTTACTCCTTAAGCTTCCTTGTTTTCACACAAACCGTTGTGTAAAAATAATTTGTGTTAGCCAAACTAAACTTTTTAATGTTTATAGAAATAGTTAATAAAATTAATTTTAAAACAGTTAATAAAAGTAGTTTTCTTGAGCTTAAAAAGTTGTGTTCTAACTCTTGAGCTATTGATTGGGCAAATAGTGCATGTTAAAATAACATATAGAGTAGATTTCTTCATGAATCTGTCCAGGCTTTTCAATTTAAAAAATTCCAGTTTCTGAACACAGTGTTTATGCTGGTATTTCTACACGCACCTACACTTACTAGCAGTTACACAGTCATAAATAGTTACATGCAGATTACTTAAATGCTTACTGAAACATAAGAATAAACCTGAGCTCAAAGATGACATGAGAAAATATGTGATGTTCATCCTTGTGCCTCTGGAGATTTGCACAGCGGTTTGCTAAAAAATCTTAATAGTGGTATATTTTCAAAAGCGTGTTCAGAGGGTTTTTCAGTAGTCATTTGCTCAGCAATTTTTTTCTACCAATGTGATTAATTTCTTATTTTAAAATGCACGCTGTAGATACTGTTGATGAAATTGTAGTGTTTTTGGAGGTCTGTTTAATCTGGAAGAGTACTCTGAATTGTTCTCATGCATTCAGAACTAACTGTCTTGTACTCAGTGCCACCTACTCCTCCATAATTTTAACTACATTCTTTCAATATGAATCATCCTAGATGTTTTCTCCACAGCTGTCATTTGCAGGGTGATACCTACTAGTTTTTTGTTTTTAGTGGGTTTTTTCGTTGGTTGACTGGATGTGTTTGTTTTTTTTTTTTTTGCTGTTGTTGCTGTTGTGAGTTTGTTGGTTGGTTTGTTTGTTTTATTCCTCTGGAATCATTGTTTAACTGTACAGATTTGAGTATCATAGATGGTTGGTATGATTGAACAGGACACTGTGTTTGCAAATAACTAATGAACCTAAAAAGGTCCACTGCACAGTAGGTAATTATGGATGAATGAATAAAAGAGAAAATGCAATACTTAATGGTGTGTGCAGGATTTTAGAGAATAAGTTTTGGCTAAGGTTTGAGGGAGAACATTAATTCCATGGAAACGAGAAGCTAGTCAGGTAGTACAGATTAAGCTGAAAGTGTTAGCTGGGTTTATATTTTTCTGTATCTAGAGTTTATAACAAATGCTTATCTTTATCTACTTGTAAATATTGTGTTTTAGCAAATTTTAACATTTCACTTTGTATCTTTAGATGTTTCTGCTTTGACTTACCTCAGATGTTTTCTTGCAGTATGCAGCCCAAGCGGTCTGATCCTGTTACTGATGCAGTGACTGATGGCACAAATGGAGAGCAAATTCAAAACTTTGATAATGAGAAAAATGACTTAAATGACTCCAGGGGAGATAATGTCACGGAAGATCCTCCAGGTGAGGCAGATAACACAGTGGGGGGAAATACAGAAGAGCAAAGTATTGATGCTGAGAATGAAATATGTGATGATAAAAAGAAGAAGAAGAAAAAGAAAAAGCATAAGCAGGAAGAACAGGAACATGTATTACCTGCCAGTGACTCTAGTGGTTACCAGAGTGATCTTAAAAAGTCAAAGAAAAAGAAAAGAAAGCATTGTGAAATTGAAGAAAGTGAATTGCTGGAGTTGTCGCAAGAACCTAAAGCAAAAAAGAAAAGGGACTGAAGTCTGAGTTGCCTTTCTTACTGATGATTTCAGACTTTTTTTTTTTATAAACTTCCAATAAAACCCTATTTTCAAAATATATGTGTGTATTTTTTACTAAACAGTGCAAACTGTTGGGTGGGATTATGTTTGTGTGCTGTGTACACCAATAGTTTGTAAAGCGTTGCAAGAAACAGTAGTGGCTATACATGCATTTCTTTGACCAGAAAGTGCCGCAAGGAACAAGTGGCAAAGAGCCTTGGAGTGTAATGTCAGGATCACTTGTATCACTTCTTTTGTCTGCTTCCCAGTTCTTTCCAGTAAGAGGCAGCTAGCTATGATCTTTGCTAATCTAATTCCACCACTGCTTGATTTGTTTCAGAGGAATCTTACTGCTGGAGTTCTGGGAGACATTCCTGAATTCCCAGGGCCTGAGTAAAGGTGTTTTTTTGTTGTTGTTGTTTTTTGTTTTTTTTTAAATTGGTGGAGGACAGGGGAGTAGTAATGGGCCATGAATACCTTTTGAATGAAAATGTGCAGCCTATCTGTCTGAAAGGTTAAAAAACCCCCAAACTGCCATTGTCCTGGTTCTTTCAGAACAAAGCTTTTGCAGTACTCTGTTTTTGGGGGGGAGGTGGGAGGGGAGGGGAAGATGCAAAGAAGACCAACAGTTGGATAACTTAATTAAGAGTGAGCAGGGAATAGAGAGAATGGTTGCAATTTAATGTAGTGAAATAGCATGTGCCCACTGGTTAGAATCTAATACCAATATATAGACTGATTAAAACTGTTGCCTATGCAACATGAGAAAGTTATGAGAAAGCTCATTATACATTAAGCTTGCTACAGTTTTCATTTAAAAAAAAAACAAAAAGCAAACAAAATTTAAAAGACAGCTTTTACCTTTTGTACCTGCTGTAACTTTAAAATGCTGATCTCTATATCAGTAGGGGCATGTTATCAGTATTTCCCAGACTGTTTAATAAAGCAATGACAATTGAAAAATGACAGTCAAGTGCTAATTAATGTGTTTTTATTAAGAACTATTCCTGGTGTAGCTGCGTTATAATTTTTGGAGTATTGACACTTTTTGTTACAGCTCTTTTCTCCTGTGAGGAGTTTTGGAGAGGGCTGTAATGTGACATGCTAGTTTTTTTTAACTGAGGTAGGAAGCAATGATTACTTTGGTACTACTGCCTGTTAAAAGAAGACATCACCGTCTCTTCGGAAACCATGTCAGTAATCAGCACATCTGTGAGAACTTGCTGTTCATCTGCATGATCTCTAGGTGTTCTCAGAGTAGATGCTGTTGTGGTGGTTATGCTGATGCTATTAGCTGATTTTTATAGACTTACATACAATGGCATAACCAAATATGCACAGAATGTGTTCTATATTTAAAGGACTTCTTTTAGGTATGACTTCGTGCTGTAGTAAAATCACTTTAAAAAAAATAATAATAATAATAATTAAAAAAAAAAAAAGCAGCCTTGAAATTTCTAGACTTGCAAGACAAAGACCTAAATTTCTATTTTAAAGATTTGACTGCATGACAGCCCATCATAGGCATTTTAAAATTAATATGAATAATCAAGTTAAGAGTTTTTTATGGCCTTACAAGATGACCTTGCATAGATTTTTAAGGAGAGCAGAAACTTCAGTATATTCTGTTTTGTTTTCTTGCTTGATCTTCAGTGTGCTTGGTGATCTTGAAGCCAGTTTCGGACATGTATGATAGTCACAAAATATACACAAATTTTCCTTGTGTTTTTACAAATGACAATATGGACATTTGAACTACATGAACTTTCATTGATGCTATCTCCTTGGTTTGTCCATTCTTCCTCTCTGTGACAAAATTAAATGTATTTCTTACAGAGTACTGCAAGGTTAACGGGGCAATATTCTGGTGTCTTAAGTGTTGCTAAGGAAAGCAAGAAAAAATCTGACTGAAGTTTAACTGTACAGGAAAGATCACAGGATGGGACATAATTTACAGTTAGAAGTGTTCTGATGGCCCCTTTTTTAATGGAGATTAATGTAGAAGGAAGAAGTTAGATAAATAGGTGTAGAGTCTATATCAGGAAGGAAGGTGGCAAGTGAGGAATATTTGCTGATGCCTCTGGGAAGGGAGAGGAAAGTTGGAAACAGTTACTGCTGCAAATGCGCCAAAATTAGTCTTTAATAATCATTACAGCTCACTTCCTATTTTAGAGAAGGGAAACGTTTCCAGTGGACAAGCTGTTGGTGGGTGAGGCGTGAATCAAGCCGCGCCAGTTGGTAGAAGCATCTTGTAGCACAGATTGTCTTGCTTTGTTTCAGCTTTTCATCAGCGCAAACAGATGGAGCTGTAGCAGTCATTGCAACTAACAAAACAAGTTACAAGATACAATATAAATGCTTTCGGCACTTAGAATTGTCCACTACTGCTGTCTTAGTATTAAGAAAACTGCATACTGTTGTTTAACAAACCATGCAAAGTGATTTTTTTTTTTTTTTTTTTGAGTGTATTAAGCGGCTTTTCTGAAAGTCTAATATGATCTGTCTTATAATTAACTTGGGGCCTTATTTAAAGTCAGTCTTTTAAAATTATTTATTATTGTTATTTTATTTTTTGCCAAGGAAGTGTAGGCTGCTTTCTCTTGTATCAAGTTTTGCTTTTCTTTCTTGGCTTACTGTAGAAGAGGGCAATTACAAATGAATTAAGTGCAAGAGCTGGCAATTCACAATTACTGAAAAAGTTGCTCTGGTATTGCAAACCATAACAGTCACATGAATTTCTTGTTATGTTAGTATTGCAAATAGTAACTGTGCAATAAAATAAATTTGAAGATTCCTTTTCATGACACTTACATAAAGCAATGGGCTTCTTTTGTCTTTGGAAAGGAAAAAGTGAAGCAAAAAAAAAACAAAAAAAAAAACAAAAACAAAAAAAAAACAACACAACAACTTGAAAAAGAAAAGAAAGCATAACAAAAGCTTTTCCCGGTTGGAGCCAGTATTGGCAGCCTTGCAGTTGTGCTGTTGATGTTGCTGTGGACACTGTTTCAGTTTAGCTAAATATGGCAAGAAAAGAATTTTCAGAAGTGAATTGTCACTCTTTTCATGACTTTGAATAAGCTTTTTTTCCCCCCCCCTTAGAAAGGCAAGATTTTCCAATACTTGAAATTAAGAAGCCAAATTTAAGACACTTTCCATTAAAATCTGATCGTTATAAATGTTCATCTTTCTGTGTTCCCCTGGATGGTGAGTGAAAAGATATACTGAATTTTGAGTTGAGACAAAATTCTGGTTATAGAGAGCAATCATTTGCAAAGCTTCCATTGAAGGCAGGTGACTTTGTATTTGTTTGTACAGTCTTCATTTTTTATTTTTTTCCCAGAGTGCATTCTCATATAATTCACTTCTGACACATATCAAAGAGAAGATTAGAAGGCAAAACTATATTTTGTTCTATAACTATATATATTTGCAGTTACATTGTCTCCAGAACACCTGAAATATTGGTGTTTGTGTTGCTTTTTTTCCATGTTTTAATTGCAAGTTGGCAAACAAACCAGTGTTCACTTCTTTCTGTGGCTGATCATCTTTTGTCTGCATTATGCAAAATGCAGTTCCAACTTAACCAGTTATAACAAATGTTTCTGAAGTTGGGACTGCTTCTTCATGCTATTACAAATATTTCATTCTGAAGACTTACGTTCCTCAGTGTATTGCATGTGTTTGGCAGAAGAGGAAACACTTATAAAAAAAAGTACTTCTAGCTGTCTTTAAAACAATTGCTTTGTATTCTCTGAAGCTTTCAGTGAACTGCATTGTTAACTTTTGCTCTTCTCACCCCTCTTAGAAACAAGTTCTGTGCTTTTGGCTAGGCTAGGTTTTCTTTTTCTTAAAAAATGCAGCAGTAACAGCAGAGTGGAGGAGCTCTTGTGAAAGGATTTTGAAAAGGGCCAAAGTAAGCTAGCTGCCTTTTGGAAAACATGAGCCTTGATCAAATCTGCCTCTGCATAAGCAGTTTGCCTTTGGAAACATCCCAGCCTTTGACATGCAACTCTTTGCTGTAGCAACCCCCATGCTTTTTACATACCAAATTGTTGGAGTTGTACTTTTTCCATACATTGAAGGAGAGGTTGTATGATCTGTTGCTCTCAGGATGATTAGTCTTGGCTAGGAAAGGACCATAATAATTTCACGCTAATGGCTCCTGAAGACATATTTCTCTTACCGTAATGTTGATTCTATTCTGTTATTTGGATTTCAGAAATTCTATAATTTTGATAAAGCCAGAAGGACATCAGTGTCCAGTTGACTTTACAAAAAGATGCTTTGTCTTCTAGATTCATGTGAACAAAAATAAGACACAGAAAATCAAGCTTTGTTCTTCTCAATATCATCAGTAAGAAGTTATTTGTGGACACAAATCATAATTTTTGTGTCTTTTATCTTGACTTTATGTATAACTACATTGAGATAGGCTAACTTTAACCGCAAGTCCAGAAGGAAGCCACTGAATTGCCCTGCTGTTAAGCAAATGGGAACAATTGCAGCCTGGCAAGGACTTCAAGATTTCTTGAAGCCATTTGTCCCCGGTAAAGAGTGAAGATAGGTAAGAAGCAATGAGCTTTAATTTTCCCACTTTGCGTGTCCTCAAGAGCTTTTGAAGGACTTTAAAGAAATGAATAGATGGTCTCCTGCCACTTCCCAAAATAATACATCTGCTGTTATAGAAATGCTTTTATTTTGGCCAAAGACACAATTCAACCCCATAAAGACATTTTCGAGAAATCATTCTACAGAAATATCTAGAACAAACTTTTTGCATGGGTGGTTAACGAACTGAACTGCAACAGTTCTTAGTAGGCAGCAAAGAAACCTTATGAATAGAAATAACAGTTTTGGTATAAGTCTCATTGTCAATACTTTCCCTTTCTATGGGTAATTTTAGTGATTTTCGTATAACTAGAAGACTGAGCTGTGATGTTTGCTCTCTAAAGCCATATAGTCTTTTTAAACTATGCAGGTGTCTTAAGTGCTTGACGGACAGTTGCAGGGAAATTCTCTTGCCCCTTATCCCCTCTGCTGCTTCTTCCTTTGTGCTCCCTTTCTCTGGTGGATGAGGAATTGTCTAGGAATAGTCTTACTACATCTGAAACCTGGTGTCATGCAAGACTAGAATTTCTACTGTACTACTCCTGTTCTACAGGAGCCAGCTTTCAGCAACTGTTTCATGTGTGTAATTTCACAGTTTGTCTTTTCATTTAGAATAGGCATTATTTAAACTCCTACCTTCCTTAGGCCAAGAGAATGTTATGAATAGTTGTAAGGTTTCTGAAGTAGCAAAAATTGTGTGTGAAGATTCAAGTGCATTTACTCAGCTTGGCTTTATAAAGTACTTAACAGAATATGCAGATGTCAGTAGACTAGTTCTGTGATATTTTGTATTGTGGTTATTTCCATCGCACACGAATGCCTAGTTTGCAAAAACATTGTCAGACATGATCCCAAAATAGAGCTCAGCATCATCTTATTCATTCCTGGTTTGTATTCAATGAATCTGTGGTTATACAGCATTATGATGGCAAATGTGAGGACAAGCTGTTGCAAATTACTTTTTATCTTCCTATTAATTAAGTACAGCAAATATCTCCTTTAACAAAACAAAATCCCCAAAGGCTGTTTCCTCATTTTATGAACAAGTATTAGAAATAGAGACATAATTACTGTATTTGTGAGACAGTTATTCACATTCCTGAATTATCCTCAAGAGCGGGGATAGTTGAAAGATATTGACCAACTGGATTAAATTCAAATGCAAATAAAAACAATAAAAGAAAGAGAACTATTTCTTGAGAAACAAGGTCTGACACTTCCGATTTTTTTATACGAATAGCATTATTTGTGTTTAGATTTTTTAATTTTTTTATTTTTTAATTGGACCATGCTTTGGAAAGTGATGTAAGAAAGTTTGGTAAATTTAATAGAAAACTATCAGGGAGAGAATGATTACAAAAAATAATTTAAATTTCTTCATAAACCCAGAATACTAAGGGTAAAAATTCAGTTCTAAGAAAATTTTTGAAACTTCAAAATCTTCCATAAATACAGAAAGAAACTTCAAGGCATAACTTCAAGAAAATTTTTATCTTCTCTCCACCTAACTTTTTTAGTCCATTAAAAATGCTTCTTTAGTTTTCAAATGTATGATATGTTTAAAATGTGTGCGTAGTCATTTCAGGTAAAAAAAAATTGTGTTTAATTCTAAGCATCTTAATTGGAATGTTGGGTATGGAACCAAAAGATGTTTTCCTTCTAAATTCAGATATTGGTGACATGGACTGATCTATTGATTTATTGATTTTTATTTATTTTTCGTCATTATGAGTTTACATTTTATATGTCAAATCAGTGCAGGACTGAATAGTCTGGCTTCCAAGAGAGTTCTGTCTGTTCTCATGCAATGCCACATGGTGGAGTATTGCTTTTCCTGTGAGGGTTTTTCACCACACTTGTCAATTGAAGAGCTCTGGACTTTTGTGAACTGGTGTTTGGTTAAGGGAAGTTGTTTGTAAGCTCAGACGTTTTTGCTTCCAAGCACAACTTTCTGATACTGCTGTGCTATCAAAGGTCTCCACTTCCGTACTTCTTGATGGTTGCTGTCCCTTTCTTGGTCTACTTGCATAATGTCTCTTCAATTAATAAAATCAGTGAGAGACTGCAGACTTTTTCATTTCTTCCTTTGTGAGAAAGAAAAAAAAAGAAAATGTAGTTGTTCAGATGGAAAATGAACTAGTATGTAAAGCTACACTTTGTAATCTAATATTTTAGCAAGGTGGTCTATAGTACAACCAGAACAGAGGAGGTTACTGAAATAAAACTGGAAGAGTCAAAAAGAAATTTTGTGTTTTGTATCTCAGCATCAACATATTTGTGTCTACTCCAACTGCTATGTTAGTTTATTTTCTAGTTTTCGTGTATCTGAAAATACAGGTAATATACATATTCATCCAGTTTTTCACTGTTTGTAGTTCAGATTCTTTCATTAGTTTGACTGTTGTAGGGAAAGAGTCATATGCAACCATGCTTTAAATACAAGCCAAAGCAAATGTGAGGATCAGCAGGTTCATTTGTTTGTCCTACTACCATACTGAACATTTAGCTTTTGGCCAATTTACAGGATTCAATTCACTTAAAATATATGCTGAATTCCCTTAAGTTTACTGGAAATAGATTGTTGGCAGAGGAGAGAAACTACATTAGTTTTTCTGTTTGAAGAAAAGGAGACACAAGTTCAGCTTTTGTCAGCTGTAGATCTTCTTTGGACTCTATGGCGGGATACCCACTTGACTATCCTGAGCTACTGTTTCTGCTGAAACAGTACTGCTGAAACAGCTACTGTTTCTTCTTCTATTTCCTCATTTATGCTTCTCCTTGTTCTGGATAAGGATTTGTGTTTGGGAGCAATTTGGGAGTAGTATTTTTTCTGTGAAGGCCTCTGAGAGGCTTTGTATTGAATATGTATTTCTAGACCTGACTCATTTTACTTCAGGCTCAGTCATGAAAAAATATCACAGAATCCTTAAAATTAGAAGGGACCTTTAAAGATGATCTAGTACAACATCCCCGCAGTGAACAGGTTGCTCAGAGCCTGGTCCAGCCTGGCCTCGAATGTCTCCAGAGGTGGAACTTCCACCACATCTCTGGGCAACCATTGGTATCCATTTACTTATTCTGGGAATTACATGATTTTTAAGAGTAACTCAACTGTAATGAGAGGATTCTCCAAAATCTCAGTTAGAAAAAGACTAATTCATAAGTTTAAAGGCAATTTTGAATAAGCCTGCTTTGAAAGACAGCTAAGGGAAATAATGGGCCTGTGCCCTGAACTATGAAAAATATTCACGCTGCTCTCTAATGGGATGCAATGTTAAAATAAAGGCAGGACTCTATCAAGATAAGCAGTCTATGTGTGATCACCATTATAGAACAGTGCTCTTTAACACTCCAGGAAATGGGAGTTTCTCTTCTACCATCATATGTAATGACTTTCATTATGTCAGTCTTATTAAAATGTCTTTTACTACTGAGTTATTTCATCTTCTTTTCATCTTTAAATACACACAGTATGTATTAGTTAATAAAAAGAGGCCTTTTAAGGATGTCTTTGTGGAAATAGTCTTTAGTACTAGCAAATCAGTTCCTATTCATTGACGCAGTTTATATTTGGAAAACCTTTGCACTCAAATTAAAAGGAGAGTAGTATACCCACTAGTTCAATTAAGAGACCATCTGTGAGATTAGTACTGAAATATTGTTTAAGTGACAAATAAAGTAAATTCTTAATTTGTCTGTGCAATTTATGTGGTGTGATTTATAGCACTGTGCAGCAAGGCCAAGATAGGGAATAGCAGAAGCTTCATTCAAGGCCTGAAGGTAAAAGAAGGTTATGGCTAGAGGATTTGAACAGGAGAGTAAAATGTTAATCTTGATGTTCGTAACATAACATCAGTCTTATCAGTATTGGAAAAAAATAAAAAAGGAATTGCATTATCTTAGTATTTTTTGCTAATTTAGACTGAGCATCCAACAATACTGTTTTGGCATTGTGCTAGCAGTGTTTCAGTTGTCTCTAGGGGCCCTCGTCAGAAGGAGAGGAAAGTCTCCTGCTGCGCCAATACTGTAAAATAAATAATATTCTCAGAAGATTAATGCAGATCTGGAGCACAGAGTGTTACTAGTTGTCATAAAACAGACAGAAAATGTGTTGCATTCTGAAAGGGAATATTTAAGAAATGACTGGAGAGAAATGACTTATCCAGAGAAGGATAAGTTTGTTGATCTGGAAGTATCATTTGAGAAAGAAATGATGAGCAAGTGTCCAGCATTATGAAGGGACATGTGTCCAAAATGCAGAACTATGGCTGAACTCCTTCCAGGCACATTTAACCTTGTTTGGTTTGGAAATCTCATGAATTCAAGTCGTATTTTGAAATAATGCTTATCAGTGTTGGTTTTACTTAGTCTGGATAAATAAATAATGCTTCCTGGAAAGCCTTTTCACCCTTTATTGATATTTTCACTTCTAGCTGAATCTAGTGAAATAAGTAGTGTGTTAATAGCCTTAAAATATGTCCCAAATAACAATGGTATGTATTGCAGGGTGACAGCTGCAGTCCTATGTTATTTTCTTGTGAGTTAAATTTTGCTATCAATTTCCAAATGGAAGAAATGAAACTTATGTCTCTCTTCCTCCTCCTCCATCACCCCTTGTCTATCGGATTGCTTTAGTAACAGGATATATTCAGTTCTACATGATTATTCAAATAAATAAAAACAACAAACACAGTTAAACAACTTAGGACTGTCCTGAAGGGAGGTGGCTATTTGATGTCCTCATTCATATCACACTAAATATGTATGTCGTTTATTGTCTCAGTAATGTAAGTGGATCTTTGTCATGTTCCAGTCATTAGCAGCTACTCCTGAAAAAGGGGTGGACTGTTGAATGAAGCAGAGTTAATTTTTGAGAAGATCCTTACCTAGGCCATGCCAAAAGCAGGCTTGCAAGATAAGTCAGAGAGTGTTGCATGTATAAGCATCCTGCATGCAAGAAGACCACATCTTGGATTCTGCCCTGACCTTCATAAGTCTCATGTAGCTTTCAGTCAGTGATTATTAGCATTAGGATGTTCTTGAACAGTGAAACTATTAGATTGCTTTTAGGTGATGACTGGCTTTGGCAAGTCAGAGCAATTTTTATGAACTTTTCTGGTGTGATACATATGTTCAACTACATCAAAGGTGAGATTCCAGTAGCCATACTCAATAAGTTTCTAATCTGGCTTTATTATCCATGCTCATCCTTGTTTCCTTTGAGATATAGTTGATTAGTGATTTATGGTGCTTATGCCTGGGTTAAGAAAACTGCAGCCTGTCCTCATCTTGGTTTAAAAGTTATGAAGCTCTTTCCTGTCATGCCATTACTCTCTTTTTTGCCTCCAAGACTTTTTATCCTCTTCTTGTAATGCATTTTTACTGGTAGTTTATCCCCTCTTATTCAATGTTTACAGCATGGTTTGTTGCTGATCCTCTTCACTGAGTGCTATTTCTGTCATTCTGTTTTTCTCAGCATGATTCCAACAAGTCCCGTTCCTTGCAGACTTCAAAGAATCACAGATTTTCCTTTATGGAAAATTTCCTTTATGGAAAATGGAAGATTTTCCTTTCCTAATTATAACTGCTGTTTTCAGCAGCTAAAGTGGAAGTTACATGGGAATCTCTAGCTGTATTTAATGTGCACTTGGTGCAACACCTCTGTTATTTCTTTAAAAGTATTTCTTCCTTTAAAAGCAAGGTTGAAAGCCCAGCTTTATTCAGGTAAATAGCATTTTTACTATGGAGTAGTGGAGATACTCAGTTCAACACCAGAATCCCAGAGAAAAGAAACAGACAAACAAACAAACAAACAACAGAAAACATGTTTTGGGATGTTCTTTTTTATCTGCAAACATTTTTTTGCCTCTTCCCCTTGATTCCTTCATTGCTGTCGCCTTAGTGATGCTTGATCTTATGGAACTAGCTTAAAGCATCCAGTCAGCTACCAGAGTTAGAAATAAAACTCACGGTAGCCAGCTTATTTTAATTTGTTCTTTTTATGCTTAGATTTTTTAATCTTTGTGCCTAAGAGAGAAAATGTCTCTTCTGGGTCCACCATTTTTTTTTTTTTTTTTTTATTGCTCAAAGTAGCAATATTTAGTAACCTAAACCTTTCAAATTCTCTACGCTTACAATGTAGATCTACCAGTATCTTGTTTTGCATTCTTTTCCTGTTTCCTTTTTTAATTATCAAATGTATATAGTTGCATAAGAAAAAAACCCTCTGCATTCCGTCTTCTTTGATCTTTCTAAGTGATCATGCATGAAAACCAAAGCTTCTATCTGAGACAATAAGAACCTAAATACTGAATATTGAGATCAAAACCGTGAGCAAGTACCTGAGAATCCAGCAAACATGAAAACAGGTCCAAATCTCTATTATAAAGTACCAGTATTTAGCAGTAGTCTCAAGTGCTAAAAGGGAGTGTAATTTTACTTGCGGGCAGATGGAGGCAGTAAAGATCAGTTTGTTAACAGTTCCCTATTTCAATACTTTGACTGAGTAGCAGATTAAAATCAACCATTTTCTCTCTTCTGAGAAGTAGAAAATGCCCTCATCAGCCTTTATGAACATGTAATTGTCAGTATCCAGCCATAAAGTTTCTTAACACAAAAGACTGTGCTGTCCCTATACTGCTATTTTGGTGTAGCATGATATCAGTTACTCCT
Source organism: Lagopus leucura (assembly GCF_019238085.1). Lineage (NCBI taxonomy): Eukaryota > Metazoa > Chordata > Aves > Galliformes > Phasianidae > Lagopus > Lagopus leucura. The sequence continues at coordinate 21,718,130 of NW_024962334.1, forward strand.
GCACAGAAACAGGTGAGCTATGGTTTTTATTTCACTTCAGAAATTGCTCTCGGAGAAAGCTGGACACTTGTAAAGGGAATCTCTTTGTCAAAAAGATGTAATTTTGTTTAAAAAAAAAAAAAAAAAAAAGACTTCAAGTGCATGTCAGGAAAAAAAAAGTGTGCTTTTACCTCTCTGACAGGTAGTCACGATGCTCAGCTTGTCTCAAAATGAATTTCTGATTATTTCCATGTACAAACTATAAAGGAAGTTATAATTTAATGTACAGTTGACTTCTCAACATAATTTCTCTTTCAGCTTTCCCATCACCAGGGATCTGTCCTGAAAGTGAACATAGCAATATGCTTAAATACTAACTGTATTAAAACAGAGCTTCCACTTACTTTGGTTTTGTCTTGTCTTTTTTCCTCCATATTTTGACCATGATGAAGTCAGTCTGTGCATCATGCAAGAGCATCCACTGACGTCTGCTTCTCTGTGTAACAGTGGATGATACAAAGGAAGGACAAGGCAATGGTAATAATCCATATTTGATATCAACATCATTCAAATAGGGCAGGTACCACTAAAGGTAACTATGAAGCTGGGAGACCAAGCTGGAGTCCTGTGCAGCTCCTGACCTTGTCCTTTTGTCAGTTTGAGTATCTTGGCAAGATTTCTGAGAAACCTGCCAGCCCTGCTGTGATACTAGCTAGTAAATCAAGGAGAAGATACTGTAAATAATAACACCTACCAGCTTTATTTGTATAAAAAGTCCTAACCGTAATATAGAAGGCTTAGATCTCTCTTGAAGTTGCTCTGCAGCTGATAGTTTGTACCCATGTGCTGATAAAATGCTCTTCCAGGCCACCTTTTGTGCCTCCACAGATTTTGTCAATGAGTTTGACCCAGAAAAAACAGTACGTTCTTGTCACTGAGTGCCCCAAAATGTAAAGCAAGAATTCAAACAAAGGAATTCCCAAGTGATTATAATGGAAATATATACATTTTTATTAAATATCAACATGGTCTCCCATAACATTAACAATCTGATGTGTTTTTCCATGCTTGCTGCCTTCCCTCACTCGGTATAGTAATAAGCTTCCTCACATCTTATGTGATTGATTATTTGGCTTCAGTGATGATGAAATATGGAAAACAAAATGAAAGAACATAAGCCTTGTCTGAGATTTATTTGGAGACCATGTGTGAAACATACCTGACTTTTCAGACCTATCGCAACACCTGACAGAAGTGACACATTCAGCCTTAGCCACGTCTAGTTTATCTTGTCAGAGTCTGAAACAGACAAGAGAAACTTTTCACTTTTGTACTTTATAAAATTGTGACCAGACTGATACATCTGTTAATTTTGCCTTAAATGTTCCCTGGTTTCCATAACAGAGATGGCCTGCATGTATGCTGAGGAATGGTTACTCTCTCATCACAGACCTTTATGGATGCATTGCCAAGAAGCTTGTTTTGTGAATTCCTCAACTTTTTTTTTTCTTTTTCCTTCTCTTCCAGCACCTGAAAACATGCAACTGGCCTGGCTAGAAATCTGCCTTGGCAATTTTACTAAGGCACTTACTTTGATAGCTAAAAATGACCTTAAAGAATGATTAATAGTGTGTGGGGGCTGATGACATAAATCTGTTAAAATGTGCCTGATGTACAGCTTCACAAGCAAGAATGTTATAGCCATATTCCTGTACTAACACTGTGACACTGAACAGACTGTAGCAGATACAAAATCTACCAAATAGAAGAAACCCCACCTCCCTCCCCTCCCCAGCAGCCCCAAAGGCTTTGAATTATTTTTATGAATTTGTTATCAAGAAAATGTTTCTGGTTAGGGAATAAAAACTTAATAATAATAAACAATGGTCTTAATGTATGTTGTGATGTATTCTCTAATGCACAGTTCCAGTGGTTGTCACTGAGAATATAGATACTTGACTCAAGAGTGAGAGTTTATTCTTTCTGTACTGTGCTGTTCTTAATGCAGAACAAAACCAAGATACCGTTAACAAGGGAATGGAATCCCAATTTATCCTTCCTCATAAATGGATCTGTGCAAGTCTGTCAGTTGCTAATCATTTTGAATGTACCTATGCAGAAGACATGGGTAAATGCCTTCCTAACTGGAAAAAAAAAAAAAAAGTGTTAAAATCATAAAGAGATGAAGGAAGTATGTGCTATACTGGTAACAAATGATACAACATTGCTATCCCCAATCAGAGAACAAGCTTGTCTATATTATGATTTACCTCTGTGGCTATGGGAAATTCACTGAATAATTAGATTTGCAGAGAAGCAGGCAGGGACAGTTTCTAGTAAAAAGGTCTCAGCCAGTAGCTTTCACTGTGCTTCACCACTGGAAATGACTTTGATGACCTTTTTGCTGTATGTTGTCAACGAGTTTCTACCAAATACTGAGTTTCTGTCAAACACAGAATGATTGCCTTCAGAAAAAAATTAAAAATGGGTAGACTGGTGAGGAAGAGATGAATATCTGAGAAGTACTTAAAATGCAACACTCGATGCCAGGTCCTCTTTTCCATCACGCAGATCAGCCAGCATACTTCCATTTACAGACTCATCTCTTCCACCAGCTCCTGTGCCTGCCAGCATTACAGGTCTTCATGGCTCGCAATGCAGCTCAGCTGGAGAAGCCTCCAACTGCAGTTTTAACAATAAAATAAAATAAACATTCCCAGCACAAATAGACTATTTTAGTTTCCATAGCTGACTGTTTGGCACCTTTCACAGCACTAAATTAACTTAAAACATTCATCACTACGTAGGCTTTGAGAGAAACAAAACAAGTACTGAGTCAGATTTGAGACTTGGTAAACTTTCTACTTAAGATGAAACAATCATTTAAACTGACAAGAAGAGCCTGTGAAAACAACTCAGAAAAATTACTTATTTTTATTTAAGACTCAACAAATATTAAGAGAACAAGTAATGGTACTAAAACCAGTGTTGCACCCTTCTGTAAAGATAATAAAAAAATGACAGGGCTGATTTAAGTGAATTTCTTTAAGCCAGCCTTTCCCAAACCAGAGATTTGTATGCCAAGTTTCAGCTTAAACCATTTTCTTAAGCAAATCTTTCCTAAAAGTATGAAAATTATATAATGAAATAGTCCCACCTTAACCCTAACTACAGTGGCATATGCATCATGCACCATACAAAAAACTTTTGGGTGCAGAAAGAATGTATGTGTTCTATTAAAATTGCAACATGTGCAGAAACTTAAAGAATGTTAGTACAGTAGAGCTTTAAATCATGATACTATATCTATATCCCAGGAGAAATATTTCTACAATACAAAACTAACATTAAACATTCTTGCTAATACTTACTAGCTGGGCAAAAGCTTCACATGGTTCAATGGGAGGAAAAGATAAAAAGTCAGTTGTATGTTTTTGTGAGAAATAATAGTTCGTAAACTAGTAGTAAGTGTAACAGTTCCTTTTAGAGGCTGAATTTGTATGGCTTGTGACAATCCACACACATTTTGGCCGTTTTTATTATTTTCCAAGTGATTCAGACTAAGTGGAGATGCTCCAGTAATTTTATTCTTTGTTCACTGGTATCCATTTTTAGAGACCTTACTGGGCTTTCTGTGGCCTGAGAATCTCAGCTCCGTTATACTTTGTGAAAACTGCATGGTGGTTTTCCTCTATAGTGTAGATAAGCAGTATGACTTGTCTGAATGTAAAGGAAAAAAAACCAACAAAAATGCATCCTTTCCTTTGAGATCTAAAACAGGAAGGTTTCCAAAGTAGAAACTTGTAAGAAGTCCATTTATCTATCACAGAGGTTATTTTCACTGAAATTTTAAAATTTATCACACATGTTCATGAAAGCACAAAGGGTTTTTGCTAGGATTTTTTATTTTTGCTATAATTGACTTGATTTTTATGCATATATTAGAAAAAATAAATGAAACTGAGTAGCATTACTTTTATTCAGCCTAGAACTCTCAGGGGTGCAACACAAACAGCAGTGAATTTGGATCTTGTCCTAAATTTTGGAACATGGCATACATTCTTGGAACGGAGAGCTGAAAATCTGCTTTAAAATGTGTTTTGATTTTCCAAGTTCAGATCTGAACAAGAGCAGGCAAACAGGATGAACAGTGAGAAATGTAACTAAATTGGTAGTTCTTCAGTGATGTTAAAGTACTATACACAATTCAGACAAACTATCGTTCTCTTATCAGTGACACAGAAATATGTGCAATAGCCCTGTTCTTTTTCTGACGTGGCCTTTGCTTTTGTCCTCTGTAAATCCTAACTTACTTGTCCTGTAATTTCTGTTTTAGACAAAATAAAATATACACAAGTTTGGATACTCTACTTCATTAAAGCCATCTGCAAACCCTGAAATATAAAAACAAATTGGAGGACCAGATCAAACTCCTCTCAGTTTTTCTTCCAAAGTTTGCATAAAGATAATTCATTGTGTTGACAGCCTCACACAGGTAAACCACCAGATTTGCACAGAAGGGAATTGGACTTATAACCTGTTTTATCTAATGCTTCTGTCCAACATTGCTGAATTCACTTTTTTCTTAATAATTTCAAGAAGAGATAATTAATTATAATCATAAGGAAGAGGAAAGAAAAATAATAAACACTGGCACTGTTGAAGTTTTTCTTTTCTCTTGATTTCTCTATTACTGCATTTTCCTGTATGCTTTGCTTTCGGCACCCCCAGAATGTGCTTCTTCCCCATTTTTCTAGATAATTCTATATTTTTGGAACCTTATTGCTAATTTTTTTTTTTTTTTCCAAGAGAGCAAATTAACACAATTGGGTGGTGCCATGCAAAATAAGACTGTCACTCAGCATTTTTTCAGTACATCATCGCAACCATTGCTAGACTAACATTTTCACTTTGCTGCTGTCTAACAGTTACCTAAAATAGTAACTTACTAAAATAGTAAATTACTAAAATCAAAGACTGGATATTGTGTTGAGGGACATGATTTAGTGGGAGCTATTGGTAATATGTGAACGGTTGGACTGGATGATCTTTTAGGTCTTTTCCAACCTCGGTGATTCTATGATTCTATGAAAAAGCTTAATTTTGAGGCAGTTCTTTGATACATACTTTCTTTAAACTCTATCAAGAGAGAGAACTCAAATTATTTTGCCACTTTTGTGCTAGATTCAATGCTTTCACATACTTGGATATGTCACTGGGATTACCCAGATCGAAGTAGAATGCACAGGTCAAAAAGGAGTCTTTCTTTAAAACCAACCTCATTTTACATCAAGTTTTTAGTTTTGATCTTCCTAGTCTTTGTTTTTATTCCCATAGTTTTATACTTAAAAGTGCTGCCCACAAATAAAAAATTCTCTGTATTCACATTTTTCAGCATCAGGTTTGGGTAGAATGTTTTTCTCATGAAGCCTGGCCTTTGTAGAAGTATTCCACTCTTCTGCCTGTCAGGATACTCTGTCATGCCACTATAATCTGGGCTGCTCAAACCCAGACTATGACCCCACCTTTTGTTTGATGTAGATCAGTAAGAAAAAAGCAGTAGCTGGTAGAATCCAAACAACAACCCCCCCACCCCCCAAAAAAATCCTATCTGGGAGCAGATCTGCTCTCAGTAGAGAGTAGCACTTGTATGGGCACAATAGAAATTGATAAATTATTATTTTATTGCCTTACCAGATGAGATAACCAGCCCCTTAAAAATCCAAAGCAATGAAAGACAAACAAGGCTGGAGAGAGTCTTCTGAATGCATTTGTACGGGGCTTCCCTTATCGTGGTGGCAGAACAAGAGCATGTGCTCTACCTGAGAGGTATTTTAGTGTATAAGGGCTCCCTTTTGTGAGTGCCCAGAGAGATAAGGTTAGAAGTATAGGTAAGGAAGAAATGTCCAGCCGCAGAGATTTATAAATCGTAGCTGTGATAAATAAATAAATGGTCAAAATGGTAGTGTGATGGGTTTCTAATAAAATACACTATTCAATCAACAGTGATCTACGAGCGCTCTTATGATCAGCAAGAGTCTTTCAGCATTGTCCTTTCTGTGGCTTTACATCAGTAATCGCCTTATCAAAATTTGGTTTGCTCTGGAGGCTCCATCTTTTCTAATACTGACTGAACTCCACAGTGTACTTCAGCACCTGAGCTGTGAAATTAGAGGACTTCCAGCTGCAGAAGTATATAGCTAGGAAGCAAAAATGGACTCAATTAATTACAACTGTCCTGCTGGGCCATCAGGGAGGCTTTCTACTATTATCCATACAAGTAATATTCAGCAAACTATCCACTTAGCTGCCTATAATTTTAAAATCCCCTTCCCCGTGAGTCAGGCTGTAAAATCAACATGTGACAGAGCACAAGCCTTTTGCTCTACAAGTGCACAAGAAATTCAGTGAAATGCTAACTCTGAACTAGATTTTAAATACAAAAATCCTGCTCCACCATTATCACAGTGCCTTGAACTCATTGTGTGCCATGAATGTGAATGGAAAGCTCTATCCATATATCCAATCAAAGGATGCAAATTTGAACTCTACTTCTTGTCTCTTTCAGGCACAGTACAGCCAGCTATGGGTTCTCCTCTGTGCCAAACACGTTCTTGTAGCTGTGGCAAGCTGAGTTTTATCATTGCTCTCATTTTTCCATTTTCACTTAGTCTTTTTTTTTAAAGAAAAGCTATTGCTTTAAGAAAGGAAAATTACATTTATTTATTTTTTTCTGGACAGTACTAGGTTCCTAATTGCTTAAACACATGTAGTCCTGCAGGTCTCTAACCAATGTAACTGACAAGCAACAGTACACATATATATAACAAACTCACCAGGTTTTAAGTTAAAGTAAAGTGAGAAAAACTAATTGGCTGAAGGCTCAGCATAATAAATTCCGGGAGAAAAATGTAGCTGATCCTAACATAAAACAACTAGAATGAGAATGTGCTACATAATAAACTAAGTGTTACTGTTTTCTACAATCACTCAGGCTCTGCATTTTGATTAATTGCAGATTCTGAATTACTGAGAAAATGGCAGTTAATTACCCCTAGCACCTTTGCAGGAACAGCTTAGAGGGGACTATGAAATTAACACTCTGAAGTCTGAGTTATATATATCATTTTAGCTTAATGGAATTTAGTAATTGAAATTCAAACATATGTTGCACAAAATTAATAGCTTTTAATACTGAAATACCTTTATTTGATCTGTCCCATATTTTATGTACACTTATGTTTATCAATTTCTTCTGAAATAATCATCACTTCCAGAAACTGAAGGAGAAACTGAGGAGTGTACCTATGAAACTAGGTACTGTTCAGAATGCAGTGGTTACGGACTAAGGCTAATGGCTTGCCTGAATCTTTTTGTCCCATTTTTAACCATCACTTAATGTGCTTGTCCCCGAATATGAGCCCAAGTTCTGGGTTTACATTTCTCCACCAGCGCCAGGAACTGCAGGGTGGAGCTCAGGCAGAATGGGACACTGCAGCAACACTGGCTTTAATGGAGGAGCAGCAGATGCCTTCCTTTCACCTTGGGGTGCCACCAGAACTCTCTCATGGCTGGATGATTTGAAATGAGGATGATTTAAGTACATGGGAATACTCTGGTCATTTAGTGGTAGAGGCTGTGGTAAATCCCACTCATTCCACAGCTGTGTCTGTGAAGAGCTGGGAACTATACTGGCCATGGAAAGTTTTATGGAGATTTTGGGACAACAGGGATGCACTGAAATTGAATCTTTTTAAGAAAACACTCTGGGTGGCGCTAGCCCTCATTCCCTACAGCTGCAAAATCTGATCCACAGCTCTACTCCAACCCAGTTAAAAACTGCACATTATTCATTAAATTGTAATCTGTTTGGACATGAGGGAATAGAAAAATAATATCAGATGTCTATTTACAGTTTGATAGACTCTATGAAAATTAGAAATGAATAACGTAGCTAATAAAAAACATGTGCACCAGAATTATCAAAAGTGTCAGTTTAAATAACAAAAAGCCTTAAGTTGGGTTGCCTGAAAAATATTGTACTGGATTTTACACTTAGGAAAATCCATTTACAAATTCAGGAGAAAAAATAGGAAAAATAGAAAAGTATGTCATATCCACATGTCCAAATCGGGATCACATTCACACAGTGTTGAATGCTTTTCAAATTCAGATGATAATAAGATTCCTGCTTATGGCTGCATAAGTTTTGTAGAATCATCTCAAAACAGATCTACATCTTTTTTTATTTTTTCATTACTTTATCATCATTTTTTAATTCCTGTATCATCATTTCAGTTGTAAATTCAAGAAAATGTTGTAAGTCTTTAAAAGAAAATTTATTCTATGTTTGAACATACATACATGTACCTTGCATTGTCTCCTGACTCTGCTACTGTTCTTTTCTTCAAGCTAAACAGAAAAGTTTGCACGGTATTACATAAAGTACTATATTATATTTTATATAAGTATTATATAATACACAGAACAAAAGTAAGATGGTTAAAACCAATTTAATTTGTAGTAACATAAAACTTAAAGGCTTTCTGTTCGCGAGTGTATAATCTCTAGCTCAGACAGTAACTATTTTTTGCTTTTTTTTTTTTTTAAATATTAGTTTAGAAATCACTTTGTCACTGTATGAAAAAATGAGAGAACTGAAAAGTTCTCTCCCTGTTAATAAAACCCCACTTTTTGTTTTTGATTTCGTGAAGGTTATAAATTCCTTAGTAGTTCCTGATTTGGAAGTGAAAAATTATTTTGCCTTGTATGACACACAATGTTGTTTTTGTCACCGCTGAGAGATTCAAAACAGCCAATTGCAAGGTGTTGCATTTGGGTTGAGGCATCCCAAATATGTGTATAGACTGGGAGAACAACTCATAGAGAACAGCCCTGCTGAGAAGGACTTGAGGGTCCTCATGAATGAAAAGTTTGACATGAGGCAAAAGTATGCATTTGCAGCCCAGAAGGCCATCTGTATGTTGGGCTACATCAAAAAAGAGGTGGCCAGAAGGGAGAGGGAGGCGATCGCCCCTCTGTACTCCACCCTTATGAGGCCCCATCTGAAGTATTGCATCCAGGTCTGGGGCCCTCAGCACAAGAAGAATGCGAAGCTATGGAGCAGGTCCAGAGGAGGCCATCCTCTCCTATGAAGAACAGTTGAGGGAATTGGGTTTGATTAGCTTGGAGAAGGCTCTGGGGAAATCTCATTATAGCCTTCCATTTCTTAAAGAGAGCTTATGGAGGAAGACTGTCTTTTTACATGGTCTGACAGTGATAGAACAAGGAGAAATGGTTTTAAACTAAAGGAGGGGAGATTTAGGTTTGATGTTAGGGGGAATTTTTTACTCAGATGATGGTGAGATGCTCAAACATGTTATCCAGAGAAGCTACAGATGCCCCATCCCTGAAGGTGTTCAAAGCCAGGCTAGGTGGTTTTGGGCAAACCTTCCCACAGCAGGGGAGTTGCAACAAGACAATCTTTGAATTACCAACACAAGCCATTCCATGATTCTATGATTTGACAACTCCCTCATTTCTAGAAGAGCAGATACCTCCAAAACTATTAGTGCAAAAAAAGTTATTGACCACTCCCTAAACAGAAATAGTTCTTGAAAACTTGGTCTAAATTTTTACTTCCTTCTCAAGAAATATGCCCTTAATGCACTCTGTTGAATGGAGATCATGCCCAGGTGAAACTGAGGCAATAAAAGTGTAGAAATGCACTTTTTTTTTTTTCCTGCTAATATTGTTTACCCTTTGCTGTGCACTTCTTCCACAAGTACTATTCCTGATCGTTTTCATTTCTAGTTTTTGAATTTTATATTCAATCTAAAGATTACTTGTTCTGACAGGTGAGGATGGCAAATGGAAATATTGGACCAAATAGTAGTACTCCTTAGAAAGTTATAAAAACAACTTCCAGAGCAGTTGGTAAAGCAATCAAGGTCTCAAGTTGAAGTGTACAGCAAACATGGTGACCTTAGACTTTCTCTTGTGTTTTACAACAGTGTTGGAAAGTAACTTAACTAGGTGTCATGGGCTCCAAGAACAGTTGAGTCAATGTGATGCTGAAATTTTTACAGATGTTAATTAGATTAGCAATCTGATGTGGAGACTTGCAGAAGGCGGTGGGTGTGCTCTTCGAAGAGCTCTCATTCCTCCAGACTGAAAATTGAGGAAAAATGAAGTCCTACACTAGAGAAATCAATAAGGTTCAACCAAATCCCTTATCACAACAGCAGTGAAACATCAAAGGAATGACCCTATCTGGTTTTAAATGTGGTATGCCCCAATGTCTCGAATTGTTCAATAAGGCATATCAACTGGGGCATGAATAGCATGCACACTGGTAAATTCTGCTGTTAGGCCTCTTATCTAGTGATAATCATTTATTTATTAATGGAGTCATGTCAAATCACATTCCCATTAGATGCAGTTTCTATTGCACTTCCAACCTACTTGCATTTCACTGGTATAGCTAAGCATCTTCCATATAAACAAGGACCATTAGTGAATTTTCTAGAAATGTCACTCTATCACAGTTTAGGCTGAAAAGCAAGAAAATAAGCACAAAAATTACTGTTTTGTTGTTGCTATTTTTAATCCCGTAGGATTACAGTCCTCTTGTGTACTACAGCTGATTGCTTTAATAATATAATGGCAAGGTATTAGGCTTTCTCCTTAAAACTCAATTTATGCTCTTCCCAAATTCAATGGAGTTATTCTCCTTTGTATGGGAACTGCTGAATCATGCTTGAATCTCTGATTGACCACCTGAGACGAGCAATGAGTCAGCCATGGGACCACAGGTGAAGGCAATTCAGCTGTGCTGCCAGAAGGGTTGGAGCCTGGCTTCACCTCTCCTAGACCAATTTAAGAGCTGACTACTAGCTGGGAAGAATCTCTTCTGGAGACCTCCTTCTCTGGAATTTCATACCGAGCTCTGGACATGGGTAAGAATTCAATCTATTCTGTTATAACAACTGCATAGCCAAGCTCTCTGGTATATTTCATAAGTATAACATCTGTACATTTATTGATTATACACTCTTTCTAAAATCTTCAATCAAATATAATCTTTGCAATTTAGGAAACACAAGTTACTATTTGAAGTGCTTGTATGCACACTTATTTTCCTGTTCTATGGCTACAGAGAGAATGGAGAGATGTATATTGCAAGTTCACAGTTTTATCTCTGTGACTTCCAACCAATAGTTAAAAACAATGCAGTACATTTCAGTCCACTGCTGATCAACAGGCTCCTCCACATACACCTCTGTCTCCTAAACACTCTGAGTGTTCTGAGGAGGTTGCACAAGTACACTTACATTAAACACTTCACTGGTTTAGGAAGCTCTTTAGGGGGAAAAAAGAGAAAGAAAAGAGAAAGATTTAAAAAAAAAAAAAAAAAGCCTTGTTCTGTCTTCAGAGAAGTTAGCAAATGCAAAATACTGAAATTAGAAACTGTCAAATTATTACCATTGGGATTGGTCTTGGCTGCAAAAAAAAGAATCTATTGCACCTTTGCGAGGTTTAATTGCTGTGAAGACTATGAATAACTTTCCTTTGGCATCTTCTCATCAAGTCAGAATAGAGTAGAGTAAATCCATACTATCTCTGTCTGTGTCTGTATTAGTGGAAAAATGTTCCTCCAATAAAAAATGAACACACTTCAGGACAGCCATCTTAATGCTCTGAGAATGCAGAGGTCAGATACAGTTAGTACTGCCAAGAAGTGTGATGGCTCATTATAATTAAATCACTATTTCTGCATAGCTTTGAGTGTTGTGGATATAATGCCAAATGTATATACATAGGGGAAAATCTGTGTGTGGCCTTATTTTGTAACTGCAGACATAAGCTTTGAGACTAATTCTGAACTTCCTGCACTACAATCCTAATCAAATCCTTGGATTTTTCTTTACATATGAGAGAAATACATATTTCTATACATTGCTTACACAAAACTTTTTGAAAATTTTTGAAAGTTTTGAAAGTCCTCCATTCTGGAACATGACGTGAAGTAATCATCAGCCATCCAGGAAATGAGGAACTAAAAATGCTACAGAGAATACATCATTGTTTAATTTCGTGTTCTCTAATACAACTGGTGGCTGTATCCTTCCATGAAGGCTGCTAGCTAATGAATGCCAAAATAACTGCCTTATACATGTAATGTCATCAATCCATCTGAGAGATCCTAAGCCCAGTAGAGTTAGAGATCTTTAATCTCTTTCACTATTGTTTCTTGCCTTTTTCATTCTTCAAACACTTCTCCACTGCTGTACGTGCATGTACTTGATAATAACTATGGAGTAAACAAAAACTGGGGTAATTCCAAGGAAATCAGTTTTTCCTGACAACCCCACATCTCATGACCATTGTTTCAGACATACATGGATAATACTGCTAAATGACAAGTAAAATGTGTAAGAATGTCTCTGTGCTTGTCTATGGCTGTGTAAAGTGAGCACTAAATGCTCACTGGTGTCTCTTTCCTCACTGGAATTATTGTATTTTATGCCAGCCAAAGATCTGTCTTTTATATGCTCCTTGTTTTGACACTTCTCAAAACAGCTGGAGTAGTGTTCATATTTTAATGCACTTTTTCTGTCCAAGCAGCACTCAAAAACAATCCAAAAACCTGTCTTGGGCTGAAGAAAAACAAAGACATTAAGATCATTGTAAATGATTAATAGATTCACTATTCTTATAAATGTATAAGCTCCTGAGAAGATGGTATTAATGGAAAACCACTTTTTAAATGCTAAGCAACAGTGGTTGTAGATTGCGTATATTGAGTGTGTGATGACTGTGTGATTGCCTGCTGAGACCTGCAGTGAGACAGAGAGAAGCTCAAAGGTTAATTAATAATAGTTAAAAATAGTATTTGCTTTGAATTTGAACGATGTATTTAAGGGAATGCTTAACAGAGAGGTTTTGTTTAATGAGTGACTTGGTAGCACTGATGAGATTTATCCAACTATTCCTGCTGATAATTCCTTTTCACTTGCAAAAATGGAATATCTTGTCATTAGGAAACCACATCATTTTGATGAGCAGTACATCAAAACAGAGAATTTACAAGGGTGGCAGGAGGTGAGCATTTGATAGCACCAGAATATCTCCACTAGAGAAGTCACCTGCCATGGACTAAGGAGCACAAGGATTTGGCAACCCACTGATCAGACACAAAACAGAAGTGCATTGTGTGCAGTGTATGCTTACTGTCTCATTTTGCTGGCTAACTGGGGGAGATTAGGTGGGTGTAAAGGCATAAATCTGTTGGGAATTTTCCCCTTTTTGTCTGATTTTGGATTTCTATATATTCCTTGGCTGGGTTTTTCTTCTTCCTTTCTGTGGCCACTCAGTGGAAGCAAAAGTGATTTAGTGAGAGGAAAAAAAAATTATTTACTACTACTACCTCAGGACTTATATCTGCCGCACATTAAGCTACGTATACAGGCAAGGTACATGGCTGTAATGCTGAAAGAGTGCCAGGCACAGGATGGGATGAAGATTGCTAGCCACAGCTCAAGTTGAAGCTTTGCTCACATGGTTAAAGGGGAAAAGTGGTGGGTTAACCTCTTTCACAGAGTTGTTTAACATTTCAGGATGCACTGCTGGATTTTCAATCAGTTTGGTGGTGAAGTCTTACAACCATATAGACATCTCTTTTCTTAAAAGCTTTGTATGACTGAACAGAAATGGGTTTGTTTGTCCTCAAGCAGGAAGACTAACATGGAGTTTACTTAGCAATATATTCTCAGTCACATGGCCAGGACAATAAATATGCATCTTTTGAACTGTGGGGCAACAGCATGCAAGTTGCAGTTTATGCTAGGGCAGAATGAGATGCAAATCTGCCAGAAGTGACTCAGTGCTCTGGCATGTTTCTGTGCATCCCAAATTTCACCATGCTGAGACAAGAGGGCTTCAAGTAAATGTCTAAAGAACATGTAAATGTATTCCAGCAAGCCCAAAGGTTTAAGTCCCAATGTCAGAACTCAGGAGCATTCACTCTATTTTGAATAAAACACTGTTTGGTGCGCTGAGTACAAATTAAACCTTCTTAAAATGCATGCTTCTGTGAGCATACCTTTACCAGCGATCTTTTCCTCTTTATATGTTGCAGAGTCCCCTTCTGGGACTATAGAGGGCACGGGTAGAATTTTAAAGTACCATTAAAAATTATCTCTTATTAATCGCTGTCATGTTCAAATGTGAGCAAAATCCCCTGGCCGCTTAATGGCAGTGCTCCCATTACACTTTGTTTTCTTATGACATTACATGTCTAACTGTGCTAGCACATTATTTCCTAGACTGCCTCTGTTTACAAATCAAAGCGCCTTGCCGCAGCAAAGCCTGCTGAAATGCAGCGCTGTTATTAGGAAATTTGAGTGCGCTGAAGTGGGGATCCCTGCAGAGTTAACTTGGCAACATTTGAGAGCCAGGCTCAACCTGATATTAAAAGTGAGTCATCAGCCTGCCCCACAGCAGGTCTTCGCTTTGTACTTTCCCCTGTGAGCAGCTCTGCAGAGGGCTGCAGATCCAGCATTTGCTTCTCTAATTAATAACCAGCTGAAAGGAACTCCTTGTTAAGGAAGACAGGCTTGTTGTTGTTGGTTGATGTTGGTTTTTTTTTTTTGTTTTTTTTTTTTGTTTTTTTTTTGGTTGTTGTTTCTCAATGTTAAATGCTGACAAATGGCAAAAGCTCAAGTCAGGCCCACCACCTGGACAGTGAGCGACTCACTGTGTGTGTTACTCATCGGACAGGGACAGCTTCATTCCCACCGTACGCTCAGGGCTCTGCAGCTGCCTCAGTTCCTTTAAAGCTATTTTTGTATCTGTGAGGGACTATTTGCAGTTCAAGTCTTTCATTCACATTGGTTTGGGTCCAGCCTGTTTTCTTAAGAATATCCATAGCCTATCTTGATCTCCACGAGGGCCTCAAGCAGGAGCCTGGTTTTCTCCTGGTTTTCACATCACTCACACCTGTATGCTTTCTTGTAATTGAAGTAACACTTCTGTCTAATTTGTGGCCAAAACCAAAATGATTATGCGTCCACTTTGCTGATTTATAGACACATTTTATTGAAAGGTATCTCCTTCAGGCTGTGTATTTTCCTCCTTATTGTGCCCCTTTGTTTAAGGAAACATCTATGTGAGCTAACGTTAAATCAGTTGGGCATCAATGCAACTTGATGCTCTCCTACAAGTAGAGCCTGTGTTTCTTGCACAGATTTATCAATATTTCCTAGTTCTGAGAACAGAAATCAGTATATTACTACCAAAGTGGTCCTACCATAGCTGCATAGCCATATGGGGGGGAAATAATACTGAGAGCAAACAAAAATGTCAATGCCCCTGTTATTTTGACTGAAGAATTACATTTACCAAATTCAATGTTCCCTAAATACATATTTTTCCAATGCCTCTTTATTTTTTTATTTAGAAATCCATTATTTTTATGAACCCTTCTCAGCTTGGAATCTTCCTATTTTTATCTGCAACAGAAAGTGTTGCTGTTACTTGTTTCATGACACTGCAGTCTCCTTTCATGCAACTGCAGGTCCATTAAATATAAAAGCTTCTTGAAACTCAGTTTTGTTGATACTCAAACAAAAAGATTTTTTTTTCTGTTTGTTTACATCTTCCAGAAGGAAACGCAGTGGAATAGCAAGAAAATAAAACTTATGTTATGTATGAAAAACCAGTAGAGAAAGGAAGGGAAAGTGGCTGGAGAAAATGTAAACCTTCCTAAACAACAAAACGGTTTTGGATTATGAAAATAAGAGTGTCTTATGTCAAGTGCCTCTTCACCCACTAAGTGTGCTATGAAATATGATCACTTGTCTTGAATACACTCTGTCCTAACAGCAACATTCTTGAACTTATAAACACTATTAATTGTGTCAGACTTGGAATCTGAACCCTGCAAATCCTTCAACTGAATGGGCCTCATTCATAGCTGAGGTAGGTATGAATGGGCTCAGCATGGCTATGCGAGGCAGTACAATTTTTCGTGAATAATTCTGTATTCTTTTCATAACAAATCTTCCAGGTCAGATATTGTGAAGTAGTCTCACTCACAACAGAATTCTGTTTCTGCATGCCACAATTAGGCTGAAAAATTCATATGATGTATGAAACCAGCAATGTTAATGAGTTTTCCAAAAGTCTGATTAGTATATGTTATCTCCTTACTTTAAACATTAGTGCAAAGTTATCAGAAGCCTTTCCTGCCACCACTGTCCATTTGTGTTTCAGGTAGATCATCTGATGAGAGTTAGAATATAGCTTTTGTACTTGTAGACAAAGTTGGTACCTTTTACATTTTGATGGTCCTTCAGATTTAATGGTTCAGACATCCCAGGTAGGAGCTCCCTATAGCAGCATCCTGATAGCATGAATTTGGCTTAGCCTGAAAAAGAGGGGGATGCTAAGAAAAGACCATTTGAGGAACTGAAAATTTGATTGATTTTTATCTTCTTGGTTTTTTTTTTAATTTATTTTATTATTATTATTTCTAGAGTTGTAATAAATTACACTACTTTTTCATTTGATATTCACATCCGTGAATTCTGTCTGGTACTAAGAATCTTGGCTTAACGTGTTCTGCTGGATTCTGTTCTGATAGTTCATTGTCACTGGTGGAGAAAAATTACACACAAGTGCAGAGTGATCATGGCAAGGCATCTTGCTCTGCATGTGTCCTCTCACCAGAGACTGAACTCTGCTGTGATTGAAAATCTTTGAAAAACTTCCTGCATTTTTTTTCCACCTTTCTTAAAGGGGCAAATGGGCACTGATCACCCAGACTGAGTCAAGCAATAGGTCATGCCAAGAAATACGACTGCAGGTTTGATGAGAGTTTGTGTGTGATGTAGGTGTGAGGGTAGCAAAGCTTTCATTTAGGTGATGCAAAGCTGCTTCACATTGCTCTTGGGATGAGAGGGAATATGATGGGAAAGCATTTGCTAGACTCCTGGATGGCTAATTGCAGGGTGGGCTAGGGGTGCTCCCCAGACTTGTGGGGAGAGGGAAAGGCTGTCCCACCCAGTAACACACATCTTCACACACCCTCTGAGTGCCAAGATCTCTAGAGGCTGCTGAGCCCAGGTGGCAAAAGGTTTGTGCCATGATTATTTAGCTTTTTTTCTGCTTCCTTTAGTTTATGAAGGTCCTGTCCATGGACTCGCCAGGATCATGGTGCTGTCAGTGCAGCTTCCAGAAGTCTCTGGAACAAATCTCAACAGGATAATCAATAACAGCACATCTCAGAAAAATGATAAATCATCATTCATGAAGTGATTCACATTTGCAAAATGCTTCTCAGGCATAAATTAATGACTATGCAAAACACCCATATCAGAGTAGGTGGTGGTTCAAAGGAATGACAATGAACAGGCATCTTTAATCCAAACCACATTGTTCAAAACAAGCATTTCATGCAAGATTATTTATAGAACTCAAGGGTAAATCAGTTTTCAGCCATAAGCTGAATGGTGAGTTGGCAGGGATTTCCCAGACTCTGGGTGGCGAACAGATGTCAGCCACTACTACAGAACTCAGTCTGGCATCCCAGTCACTTTCAGCAGTTACTTTTATCCAGGTACCTTCTCTCTGGAGTATCTCTGACATAGTAAGATGTTGCTCAGTCTTTATAAATGTGGCAATATTCCTTCACTTTTCTTTGAGAATGCAATATATAAAGTCTCATATAAATATGATAACAAGGGCCAAAATTTCACTGTAGAAGGAAAAAAACAAAGCAAGATGAAATAAAACTTAGAAAATGAGAAGAACGTGATCATGTGGAACTAAATAGGAGAATGATCTCTCTGGGCAATTACCTGCTGTAAGAGATGAGAAGATGCAAAGATGAAACCGTAAATGAAATTGTGCCAGAGCTACAGACTTGCCAAAGGGAAAGTGGTCCCTGGATCCATGGACAGGTGAGACTGTTGACAGTTTTGGTTCTGACTATGAATAAGTCCAGTAAATACACTTTCTGCAGGACGAGACCATTAAAGCTCATTCCTTAAGCCTAAAGTTTAAATGCTATGTGGATTTTTGCACTATGGCCATCTGAGAAGACTGCAAAGAGCACAAGTCAGGATTGCTGTATCAAAGGCTGGCTAAAGAACAGCAGAGTCAGAGTAGGTGAAATAAAGTGCTGAAGTAGTTTAATAGACTAACCTGAACGCCAGGCTGTGACAGAACAAAAACCAGATCACTTTGATATTTCTGAATTAGCAATTCTGTTTCACATAAGAAGGAATATTCAATCATCATTTTTCTTTAAAAGTATAACCAGATGGGTAACCACCCTAACAGCCAAAAAACATGTCTTTTGAGAGTAATTCTGTGGCATTCCATAGAATAAAACACCCTTTTCTGTTTGTTTCTAGCAGCTCTAGTTTCAAATTCTGACAAAGGTGTACAGGACTAACTTACACATGGAAAATGGTGTAATGGGAATACTAGCATATTGAACCAGCTCCTGTAAGAAGCTGAGCTACTCCATTCTAACTGATACAAGATTTTGATCTTAGAAGGAATTTTGGAATTGGGGAATCAGTATCAATAGAGAGAATTCATATCTTCTGGACCTTTTTCTCCAGTCTTTTCTTCGCAATATATCTTAGGACAAAGAACAATTCTTTTTTAGATGCAAAGGGCTAATACCTGGGGAAAAAATAAAAATAAAAAGCAAAACACAAAAGGATCTGGGTCTCCCTCATTCCATTTCTGCTTTCCCTCTGCCTGCCCTATACATATATTATTCAGGCAACTCTGGTGTTGAAATGTACATCTGTGTCTTAGCCCTGCCTTAGTCCTTGCATTTAGTTTAGACCATACCATGCAGTTCATGAGCCTCAGAAACCCTCAGCTCTGCTCTGGATGCATCTGTATAAATTTTGCACAGAAAAGTAGAAACTATTCTGCTTCACCAGCACTGCATTTTGTGTTCTGCAGGGTTAGGGGAATGGCATGCAAATGTGGTTTTGATATTGTGAAGAGCCAAAGTGCTCCTCCTTTATAATGCATGGTTTTCTCAAGGTAGATCCAAATCCTAAAGCTTACTCTGAGTATTAAGTCAATATTTTGAAGAAATGCATTACTACTGGAAATCACTTCTAGGGAGAGAGTTACCAAATAAGAGCATAAAACAAAGCAAGCAAACAACAGAAACAAAATGTTAGAAAGGTTTTATAAAATGAAAGGAAATTCTCATACAAAAATCAGAATGTGGTAGGAAAGTGATAGATATGTCTATTAGAAAGTTGGCAGTCTTTATTTACATTGTTAAACAGTAATAACAGTGATAAGTATCATAAGATTTATTCTTGTTACTGTAGCATTTGTTTTCAGAAACTTCTGAGAAAGGGAATTAACCAACGGTAGAAATATTTACTATTAAACTGTTCTGTGGTAATTGCAGTAAACCCCAGGGGATCTGCAAGTGTAAGTGATGGGCGAAAACTAGCAACATGCTCTTTGCTGACAGAGAATTAAATGGTGTGTCTTTCTGACATAATTTCATTCACACACATTTACAAATACACATTGCACAATAAGTACTGCATATATGTGTGTGCGTGACAGTGAATAACGGTAATCCTGTGTGGTACCTGACATCTTATTTTGTGATGCTTTTGACCAAAAAAAAAATGAGGGAAGGAACTCCAAATTCCTGCATGTATCTCTTCTGGGAACTCCTCTTCTGTACGTTAATAGGTTGGGTTTGTCTAGGGCAATGTTTATGTATGACACAATGATTTATGTCTTTCAACTGTCATTCTGGAAGAGCTTCACTAACTTCAGTTAGCAGATGGAAGTCTGTAAACTGAAATTAGGGATTAACTTTTAAATAGTCTGAAATGCAAGAGGAAAATTATCTCAGGAGTGTGTGTCCTTAGGGAGGGATGGATGGAAGCAGCTATACAATGAATCTTTCCTTTTTGTATGGAATAACTCTTTATAAGCAATTCTGTAATTCTTGTGATTGATAAGACACTGCCTGCCCCTGCATTAGTGAGAATCTGAAGGTCATGAATACATTTCCTACTCTGTTGGATGACTTTCTTCCTGAAGTTCTGTGAGTAGGGGACAACACTACATTATTTTCCTTCCACTTTCCAGACTCAGCACATAGTAAAATCCTTGTCTGCAGATTCCAGGTTTTCTTCTGCATGGTTAAGTTATCAGCTTTCTGTCAGGGCTGCGTTATGTTTTTTGAAGAAGGTGGAAGAGGTGGGTGACAGAGTTTATTTTACAAGCTGCCAGTTAAGTTGTGTCCTAATGAATTGAACCTGGCTAACTCTACAAACTCTATTGAGCTTTCCAGACTTGCAAAGCTTTGAACCTTGCACATAAAAGGGGGAGGTATTTATTGGAATCTGCTATGACTGAAATTTTGCTGCTCATCTGAAGGTATCGTTTGTATTCCACTTTATAAAATAATGAATACTGGAGCTGTCTCTTGTGAATCAGACCAGCATTTGTGTCCAATTTTAGTGGTAGAGATCATACGAGTTAAGTGTTCCAGCAGAGAGACCTGTGCTACGGTAGTCTCTCTTCAAAGAACATGCTTCTGTCCTGGCCAGAAATTATGGTATAACCATATCAAATACCAAATATTTAAAAAGGCTTAATTTTAACTGCATTTTATTATTATCAAATTCAAATCTCTATCAAGAGTTTAGGAGGCTTGAGTGACGCTACTGTGATACAAATAATAGGGATTAAAATGGTTTTTCAAACAGATTTAGATAGCTTTTAAAAAAAAGTTTTACTTTCTGTATTTCCATTCTGTGTTTTTCCTATCTTATAATGAAATATTAATATGACTTTATTTGCATCCCATTTAAATGCATTTTGTGAAAACATTTAAACAAATGTCACAGAAAAAGTCTTTGCTCAAATGAAATAGCATTTGTGGACTGATTGGTGGTTTCATAGATAAAGCAGATATTTTCTTCCATAAACTACATTTCTCTCACTTAATTTACTAACATTGTTTTGGTCTTCTGTCCACTTCTCTCAAAATACATAGTCTGAAATATATTCCAAAAAAAAAAAAAGAAAAGTCCTCTAAAAACACACACATGTCCTTGGAAGAAGTAGAGTTGGTCATTCATTTACTAACAAGTTTATGCCACAAGATCTAGTGAAGATTTAGCCCATTTGTACTGACATGGCTTTTTCTTAAGAAGATAGTGTTATTGAATACACTACTACATCTGATAGGCATTTAATAACACTCAGTGCATGAATAAAACGTATTAAATGAATGGCTTATTTTCATGATAATTTTTTCATCCTCACATTGTGCACATATTTATCAGAAATTATTCTAATTTTTATAAGTATTTCGAAATGTATCATCTGCTCATATACTGTTTGTGGCAAATATATATTCAAGTAAGATTATAGAATCATAGAATGGTTTGGGTTAAAGGGACCTTTAGGATCATCTAATTCCAACCTCCCTGCTACAGACAGGGACACCTCCCTCTAGACCAGGTTGCTCAAAGCCCCAACCAGCCTGGCCTTGAACACCTGCAGGGTAGAGTCATCCACAAGTCAGTTAGTCATATTTCTGAAAGATACTCTTGTATTAACATGATTGGTAATAAACTAACTAACTAACTAACTCTTAAAGCAAGTTTGTTAATTCTCAGTGGTAAATACTTGTGTCAGTTACAGAAATATGTCTTAGAAGCTTAAAAGTATAAGAACAATTTTATTGGGCCGGACTGAAGATTGAGATCACCTGTCTGGAACTTGATGATCCTTGGAGCCCCTTCCAACCCAAGGAAGATTCTATGTATTGAAAGAAACCAAACACAATATGATATTGCAGTGGATGGATCATCGTAGTATCCAGCAGTTATCAATTTACAGTATTCTTCAAACAAATTTTGTAAGAAATATAATGATACTTTTAAAAATAACTCAGCCAGTATTTGATACACTTAGTCTTTATCTGTTTGCCAGCAAATGCAAATGTGTGCACTGGCAGTGCAGACCTGCTGTGCACTGACAAAAACCCTCTCTCTTCCACCACAGCCCTGGCTACATCTCAGCAGAGAAGAAAGAATATCTCCCCAAAGAGCCTTGGGGGACCCTGCACTGGAGCACCCAGAGGTAATTGCATGGCAACGCTCAGCACCCACTGTGTCAGTTATCACTTTGATACAAAAAATCACTCTTAAATAAACCCTAAACCTCTAAAAAATGATTAATGAAAACACCATTGGCAACATGGTCCCTGTTAAATCTGCTAGAGACTCTCAAGCCGGGCATCTGAGACTAGGGATAGCATCAGACCCAAGTGGGAGTGCAGATAGACAGCTTGGATGCATCTATGAGCAGCATGGGGTTTCTAGCAGAGATTACAAGCCAATGTAGATTTTTTTTTTTTTAATTAAATCTAATTCCTGTGGAAAATGAATATTAGATCAATATGGCGACAAATACTGATGCACATTTTCCACTGTCCTGACAGTTAATTCTCCTTTCTCGCATTCACTTATTTGGTTTAATCATATGATATAATAAATCGTAGTCAACTTTCAAAAACATGAGGCATATACTGAAAGCAGTATGCAACCCACAGCACAGTATATCTTTCCACAGTTACAAAAAGTCCTATGCAATCTTAGAATTAACATCAGATTTGATTTCTCTTCTTCTTTTCCTTATTACAGCAATCATTTCTGTTTTTCCTCTCTCTAGCCTTTTTCTCAGGCTCTCACAGTGATATTTTTCATGATCCCTTACTTCACTTTTGTATATTATTCTAGTTTTCACTTCACTTTGGTATTATTGTTTCAATATTGCATCAATTTGATTTTTTTCCTCTGCTCTACCTCCCACACTCCCATATTGATATCACTTATTCCACCCTCATTTCCTCAATATTTTTGAATAGTGGTTTATGGATAGATTCTTCAGCTGAGTATTGCTTGAACATGGTCACTGATTTGTTTGTGAGGTGTCTACACCATGTCTGCTTCAACCACTTGATAGAGATTTTTTATAGCCATATTGGTTTGGCAGAGTTCATATATATTTCAGCATCATTTTTACTTGGAATGTTGATCTACTTTTTCTAGTCTGTTCTAATACTCCAAGTGGACTAAAAAGTGCATTGAACACCAAATAAGCCTAGGAAGGGTGATTTTAAGTGAGACTTTACACCAGAAGTTAGTACCTTGGGATACATATAAAACAAACAGAAATGAAATAAAAATATTTTCAAATCCCAAGTCTATTTGGGAAACTAAAGTGAGGATTCTTTGAATTCTGTTACAAGCTAATTATTTCTTGCTCTGATCTTAGGATATTTTTTCCCAGGCATATTTGACTACATTGGCTTTTCCCCAAAAGCTGAAAAGTATTTTTGAATGGTTTTATCCTAAATTATTCCAAACATTTTCACTTTATTATTACGGCTGGTAATTTTTCTCTCAAGATGGCATTCTCTCTTCTCCCAGATACATTTACTTTTCCTTCCCACTGAAAAAAACAATATAACAATTTAGAAGCTAAATAGCTATTCAGTAGACTTGTCACTGATGTTCAGATTACAGTTTTACTACTGCATAAACATAAACCTACATTTAAAGGAAAGTGTTGCCTGGAGACAGCATGGGTGCTGTTACAGAAGCTAGTGGCTAGAGGGAACTCTTTTTCCTTGCTAGAGAAAGTGGTTCTAACAAGACGATAAGTACTTTGCTCTAGCAAAGCAGACCATTAAAAGAAAAAGAGAATGGGAAAAATCCATGAAACAAAAACCTTAGCGTTAATTGAGAAGTGCTCATGGAGGGGGTAGGAACCAGAGATGTGTCAGTGGCATATATAATTTCTACTGCAATAAGGAGTCTTTGGGTATCCTCATTCAGAGACAGGAACAGGTCAATTAGGCCTGGTGGCCTGTCTAGAGGCAGCTAACTGACCGGGTGAGGCAGCCTGTGTCACCCAGCTGCTCTAGAGGATGGTTTGGCTTTGTGCATAGGGAGAGGAAAGATCTTGACCCCAAAAAAGGGCAGGCAGTTCACAGAGCAGCAGTAGGTAAGGTGTTCAGGTAGCAACTACTGTAATTTTTAGGCTCTTAGCCAGCAAATTAAATAAGTGCATGCTTAACTTTAAACATGTGAGCTAGTCATAGCTTTAGCTGAACTATTGCTATACAAAACTTTAGGTGGCTTCAAAGCATAAAAAGAATCGTTGCTTATGCTTGGGCGTTTTGGCTCCAGTTTTGCTCTTGGGCACGTGCTGGAAGGGAGAGCAGGCTGGGTGGGTGGGAGAGTTCTGTTTGCAGAGCACAGTGGGTCAGCGCTTGGCGAGCACCGAGGCGTGTGGACGGCTGACATGTGCGCGGTCTCACCCCAGTAAGAAACTGAGCCATGGCCAATTTGTGTACCTTACTGAGGAACTTGGAAGCACTTCTGGTGCAGTAGTGAGGTCTCCAAGATCTATTTTGCTCTCGCCTGTTATTTGCAGGCAAATAAAATACCCTGAAATGTTGTGTAACAGAGCAAATCGCGTGAGAGGGAGTGAAGCAAGGATGGAAGGTTTGGAGACAAGATCGCAATGATTCGTGTCAGTAATAAGCATGACCCTAATGTCTGGCTTAATACTGTGTTATTCCATTTCTGTGTCTGTGTAACTATGCTGAGTTCCATGAAGATGGTAAGAAAGTAGAATAAATCTTAGCATGCTCCTTCGTGCTAACTGATTAAATCTGAAGTTATGGACACTCCGTGAGCCTTGACTATCCTTATATGGACTAGCTAAGAGAAACCAAAGTGTACAGCCTTTTTATGGGGTCACCATTATAAGCACAGTAGAATCCAGGTGTAAGCCTTTTAGCAAATGTTCTTTCAGATGTGCTCCAAATGTTCTCAGCTGTGCTCCAAATGCATAAAGAGCTTTTGAATGTGCCTTGCATTCAGCAGCTGTGGCTATACTGCTCAAAAAAAGTAATCAACCAAATACCTTGTCTGACAGCTCCTGCCTTCCCTTTGTCTCCACAGCCAGTTGGTCCAGGCATGCTTGGCCCTGAGATAAGGTGTATGCAGACAGGAGCAACCATAATCTCTATCCTCACTCCAGGAAACAGGGCTGATCCTGAACATGGTGTCTGGTCAGTCCATGGCATATGTATATGCATCAAACTGTGCAGAAATGACAAATCAGATCAAAAGTCTATCAGCCCTGGCATCTTGTTTCTGGCAGAAGCAATTAGAAGGTGTTAGTAGACAATATAACAATTCTATCAATAAATACTTTCACATTCTGTTCCAGTTCATGCTTCAGCAATTAAGCCAAATATGATGAATTTTCAGTTAAATGATTTGTACTGTCATATCATATCACCCTGCAGTAGGGAGCTCCGCAACGTCTGCCTTACTCTTTCCGAACCTACTGCCCAATCGGTCCTTCTGAAACCCTCTTGTGTGAGGCAGTGAATAGATGCTCCCTATGCCACCACTATGCTCTCTGTGTGATTCTGCACATCTCTGTAGGTGTCACTCTAGAGGCTAAAGAGTCCTACTGCAGTTAATATTCTTCACCTGGAAGTTGTTTTGATCAGCTCCATCACTCCCCTCTCTATGTTTTTTTTCATGCTTTTTGTGTTTGTTTGTTTACCGGTTTGTTTTGTTTTTCAGCTCTACTGTGTCTTTTTTTTTTTTTTTTTTTTTTTTTTTTAAGATGTGTGTGCTAGTGGAGGGAACTGTAACTGTTGAACTAGGTCACATAAAATCTTGGAAAGATTCCTGGATTTCTATTTTAATGACTCCAAATCCTTGGCAATAGTTCAGAACTGTTCAGTTTTCTTCCTTTCTCTCCGTTCAGTACTTCTACTACTTCTGTGATTAAGGCAAACCTCTCAACCTCCCAGCTTGCCAGGTTTAAGCTGGAAGAGTCCAGTGCAGCTAGATACACATTAGTGAAAGGATCATTGCATTTGGTCTCTTTTACTTCACATTTCCTTACATCACTCATAAACTGATCAAATTCCACATGAAAGTGTGCAGGTGTTTTTGCCCCTACTTCTACCAGAAGGCTGTCAGATTCTACTTTCTCTTTATACACATTTATTTTTGTTTTTTCTCTCTTTCATTAATGTTTTGGGTGTTTGTTCCCGTCCCCCCCACCCCCCTTACTTCTACGTTTATGATCCACAAACAAATTCAGGATCATTATATTAGGTTATTCAAACCATATTCTCCTAATCTCTTCTTGCACAACAGAATTTCTATCTCTCCCTTAGAGATTTTACCTCCACCTGCCCCAGTTTGAATTCAGCTTTTCTGAATGCCACAGTTGTATACAATATTGTGTATCACCAGTGCCTTGGTTAACCGCATTCTTCTGGAAATGCTGCACTTCATTAAGCACAACATTACATCTACATTTTTCATACTGGTAACTGCCATTGTCCTGATGTGGTCAGCTAATGAAATCAAATGCACCTTCTTGTCTGTAGAGACCCTTCAGCTTATGGCAGAGATCTCTGTTAACAATTCTCATCATTTATACTGTTGAAATGTATCCCATTTCTATTGCTCCGGCAATCAGTTCTGCCTATGTGATGCTCTGAACCTCCTCTGTGCTGATGGAAATATTGATGACTGGGCTCAAGACATATCCTTGAGAAATTCAAATTGCAGTCTCTCTCCAGCCCACCACCTCCTCTTTGAGAGCAACCTGACCTCATTTCTCTGTCTGCCAGTCCCTTATGCATACCATACCTCTTCAGTATTAATCCTCACTTTTCCAAAAGTATTAATAACTTCAGCAGTATGATACAAAGCATCTGACTCAGGCTGAATTCTTTGTGTCTGCAGAATGTGGTAACTTTACCAAAGAACATTATCAGATTAGACAGATGTGATCAGTCTAATGAATGCCATATTGTATGTCTCCATATACCTTCGGGTGTCCCCTGAACATAATGATTTTGTCCTCTGAACAGTGTTGTCCAGTTCTTCACACCTCTTGAGGACCCCTTGATAGATCTAGTTGGATTTCACTCTTTCTTCAGTCCTGATCCAAGAGGGTAATGCATGCACCTAACTTTGTGTGTGCATGTAATTATAATCATGACCATATATTTTAAAGCATCCTTCCACAGGATTTATAGGATTTTCAATGTTCTGAGGTCAATGTTACTTGATTCATGCTCACTACAATTTAGCTTTGTTTGAATATAATCATTTCTATTTTTATCCCCCAATTTTCTTCATGTCTTTTGCCTTACACTCTGTCTTGAAGAATTAATTTAATTTTAGAAGATCCCTACAATCTTTTTAGTATGTCTTTCTCTGTGGCCCTTCCCTTCCCTTCCCTTCCCTTCCCTTCCCTTCCCTTCCCTTCCCTTCCCTTCCCTTCCCTTCCCTTCCCTTCCCTTCCCTTCCCTTCCCCATTATGCTATGTTATGTTATGTTATGTTATGTGTTCATTAAGTTCTTTTGAAAGTTCTACTCAAGCTGTCTTTCAGCAAAATGTGAGTCAAGTAATGGAAAGATGGAAATCCAGTGTTTTGTGGTACTTCTTGCCATAATGGGCACATTATTTAGACTTTTTCGTTAGTTTTTCATCACTCATTTAAGCATGCTAACTTTTTGTCATGTTTTGTTTTCTCTCATGGTTTGAACCTGATCTCTTTTGATTCCTAGTGTAGATAACAGTTGCTGAGTGAAAAGAAAATCCCACAATCCTTACAGTGTTTTATTGTGTTGTAGCTGCAAGATGGAGAAAAGTGGCACATGCATTTTCACTGATGTCTTAAACACATCTCACAGCAGTTAAGTGCTAAGAGCTGGTAATACATTTGCCCTCTGCACACAGGGTAGAAGGGTAGGACAGCTCTTGCAGCTAAAGTGAGATTTATGCCACATGTTAGCATTGAGGAAATAGGCAGTGCAGTAAAGGTACCTCACTTCTGGATGTGCCTTCACAGTTAGAGTTGCATTTTTAAAATGTGGTTATGCAGAAGGGCCTCCTGCCTTCAGCACCTCTCTGAAAGCTTTGAAGCATCCAGAAAAGGGAGAGTTGAAAAGATTCAGTAATAACCTGTAGAACACAATATAGGACTCCTCTTTCTTTCTCTTTCACTCATAGCTAGAGCAATGATTAATTTGGAGCATTCAGTGGAACAGAATGGGTCATCACTAAGTAGAAGCAGAGTCTGTAAAATCTGGCACACTTGAGATCTCTGACTTACAAGGCTTTGGGTTAAGTATATGTATCAGTATTTGCATTCTCTGCATCTAAGTCCTATAGCTGCTATTAGAGCTTAGGTATTACAAAAGCTGTGTTGTCAAAGTGATGAGCTGCTGGGACAAGTCCTACCATCTGATTTTTAAATTCTTTTTTTAGATCCATCACACTTGTTTATTCCTGAATTTCTTAGCACACATTAACCCTGTTTAAGAAAGGGATAAGCAGCAATGTAGAGCCTTATTTATTAACACCAAAAACACCATTTTTATATACTGTGTGTTATTCGCTTTTATTCTCCTGTGTGACCACATGAAAGACACCTAGGCATTTGTTTAAGAAATATTTTAGAGAATATGAATGCAATCAAGCCCTAGTTGTGTTCATGGAACAGGCTCTGTCTCCAGAAAATAAATGGCTTTTACCACTTTCTACCTTTCTAAGAGTGATCTTGGTGGATTTTTATACTTCAGAAAAGTCTATTAAATCTTTTTAGTCTTGGAACTGTGGGAGGGGATTGAAATATTTTGTGCCAAGATTTTCAGAAGATGTGTTGCCAAAAATGTCTGTGTAGGAAGAGGAGAAAGCACTTAAAAAAAAAAAGGATACTCAGTTCTCTTAACCCAAGTTTCAACTGTTCTGTGCATGCTCTTTTTCATTCAGAATGAAGTGCCATACACTAAGACACACACAGAGTTCTAAATTTTCCTGATACAGATGCTTTTCCAAACATGTGGCCACTGATAGTGAAAATACAGATGAAACTGTTACTGAATCTGCTTTTTCTCTATTTGCTTTCCCTTTATACTCACTCTTCTCCTGTTTCAAACTATGGCACGCATTTGTAGAAGTTTATCTCAGAAAACAGGAATTTCCAAATCTTTCTCACCTCTTGCATTCTCATCACCTGCAATTATTCAAAACAATAAAACCCTGGATGCCTTTCCTCAGGGGAAAAAAAACAACAACCGTACATTAAGTAAAAGGTTTGTGACTGTGATTGATTACAGAGCAGAAAAGAAAAAGATTATTCTGAAGGAAAAGACTTATAGATAAACAGATTATAGTTACTTACACTTGCTGACATGGGATTTAAATATTCCATTTCTACTTTTGCGACCACTAGGCTCACTCATGACAGCTAGAAAGTGAAACTGAGTAGAAACTGATTAGAAACACAAACAAAGTCTGTTTTTCTCTGTCCAGAGAGTGCACAAGCAGCAGAAAAGGAGAAATTAAATGAGATATTAAAATTTCTTTCTGTTTTTGAGCTTGACCCTGAATTCCCTTGTTCTGTTATGCTGGAGTTAATGACACCACACTACTCCCAGAAGGATGATTTAAGCTATTAGCAAGACCCAGAATCTCTTCCTTACATTCAATTCATCCAAGGAGCACAGATGACAGCACATGGAGGGAGGATCCAGTGGGGCTTGTTGTGCCCTTAATCTCCACAAGCCTCAGAGCATGCACTGGGTCCCTGATGCCCCCAGATCCTCATCTCAGTGCCACTCTGCAGCCCAGTACTGGTTGTGTGGACAACAGGACATGGGACCCTGATCCTGACAAAATCAAGGTTCCAGTTTCTGCACATGGAAGCACCGAGGGAAGGATTCCCTGTTGACCCATCAGAGTCTGCATCCTGAAGAAGAGCTGCTCTTCACTTTGCAGGGTGGGAGCAATGAGTCTGCTAGAAATCAGCAGCACCTTTTAATTTTAGTCTCAGAGCGTTTCTTACTTTTCTAAGCCTTCCCCTCAGCAGTACATTGGCCATCCTATTTGCTTATGCTGCTCTGGAATGTTTTTTATTTGCAATGAAATATAAATAGTGCTAAGCCTTTCAATGTTAGTTTATTATCTTCATCTTCAACCACATTTTGTTTGTTTGCTTTTGTGTGCATAGCTTTTGTTTTCATTCTGATCTAATTTGTTTGTAGTCGTTTTGAAGACAATCTTCTGATGTACTTTAGACCATATATTCATCACAGACTTAGTCTAAGTAACAAATTTCCTTGGTGCTCATACTCTTTCAGTAGATTCTTACTTTCTCGCATTTATCTTAAGAATTATGCTCGAAATGTTGGAATATCTTGAAGAAAAAATCGAAGTTTACAGAGCCATTGTTTTAACTTCAACTACGATTTTTTTTTCTCACACACACAAACACACACAAAAATGAAAAAAAATCCTAAATTCTTTCTTCAATAACATAGAGATGTTGTGGTTTTATTGTTGTTGTTTGCTTTTAACTGTATCAACTATTGTAGGTCCCAGTTCAATTGGAGAGTTGAAAAGATTAAAGCTCAGTGAATGTTTTTTATAACAAGGTAGATGGACTGTTAATACACTGTTAGCATGGTTTGTGTGTCAGATGATATATGTGTGAACTTTTCTTGGATGTAACTAGACAGCTATGAGATCTCAGATTTCAATAGGTAAAAGGATTGGGACTCAACTATCAGACAATCGTACTGCATTTCTAATGACTAGGGGAGAAAGAATAAAATATTTAGAAAATTATAGCTAATTGGAGAAAGAGATGTATGTTGCATGAGTGGCTTCTTTTTAAGTTAAATGGCAGGCATCCTTTCATTTCCTGGCAGAACTGAATTCCCCAAGGTAACAAGGCAAACTCCAAGGCTACACGGAAGACTGCTCAGCAACCCTCCACCACCAGACAGCGATAAGTCTGCAATGTCTGGGACATGATGCAGAGACATACAGCTAATGGCTTGCTGCAGCTACCAACACAGAGAAAATGTAACTCCCATTTATCTTCTGCTTAACAATATTTGCCTGGGAAGGTTACGCCTAACACAAATTGGGTTTGCATGACGTATGGTATTTTTGTCCTGATGATGCTTATAAAGCAAAAAGATTAGCATCATTACCCGAAACCCTATGTGAGCACTTCTGCGACATTCTTGGCTTTTGCTTCATCTCCACAATAAATTTGCATGCATCAAAAGGCAGGTACTTCCCTATATCCTCCTTCTCTGGCTGTTGGGTATTTGCATCAACATTTTGCCTTTCTTCAGAAATGTTTGCTTTTGTCAAGACTCTGATTCTGCAGGGTACTTGGGTATATCTTTAATTTCAGACCTTCAGTACACTCATTGAACAGAAGTCTGGTACCTGCTCTACTGAGTCAAATCTGAATTCATTCGAATCTGAACTCATGCTGTGAGGAAAATATAGCATTTTCTTCAATGAAGCAGGATTTTTTCTCTCTGTTTTTAAATGAGTGCATCTTCTGTACCTCCTGCATACTATAAATCTCCATATCAGTGCATATGTAATATTTCTACCACATCAATTAAAGCTAATTAAAACCTAATTAAAACTTTTTATGTAATCTCATTTCCACTTGAATGCTCGTTAACTGTTTCTTATTCATCCCTACCTCAGGTCAATGCTTTTCCTACCCTCATGGCTTCCTACTACCCTGAATTTACTGTGTTTCCATTATTATTACTAATGGTACGTGGGCAAGACCAAAATCACATTTTTGTTTTTTTCAGCATATACAGGGCAAAAATATCAGATTTGACTGCGTTTAGATATATGAGGTTTGGTGAGGTTATTCTCCAGCCTTCATTTTCTTTCAACATTGATTACTATTATTTTTTCTCTAAGAATTTCGTTAATCCAATTTGATGAGGCTACCTCT
The DNA here is from genome assembly GCF_019238085.1 of Lagopus leucura. NCBI lineage: Eukaryota > Metazoa > Chordata > Aves > Galliformes > Phasianidae > Lagopus > Lagopus leucura. Next base: position 21,750,027 of record NW_024962334.1, read on the forward strand.
TAAGCCATGAACAGCTGTTGCATCTACTTGGTTGACCTAGGATTTTTACACTCTATAAAGTAGCTCATGTAATGATAAACTGCTTTTTTTTCAGTATTTTAGTGATTCTCCACAATAAGATCCTGAGTTTGCTTATACATATGAGAAAACTGAATGAAAAAGAAAATAAGTACATGCATTTTAGGTTTAGAAATCATTAAAATATTTTTCCTTACTATTCTTTCTTCACAGGAAATGGTTATATGACTCCAAGACAGTGAGAAAGTACGAAGACTAAGTCCAGTGTTTTCATGGGACCAATTTTTTGTTTGAAGAGTGATAAAAAGATAAAGGAGGACTATTTATCACATTGGTTAGAACTGATTCTCATTTTCATTCTTAAAAAGCTCATTATACTCATTCAAATTCTGTTGGTGCTGCCAAAGGATTATTAAGAGAGCAATGTGTGGATGAGAGCTGTCCCTAAAGTAAGGCATAAAAAGCCAGCAAGAAGCTTTACAGCTCTGTGCTATACTGTTTTTCAAGCATCTCCAAATACAGATTTCAGGGAGCAGAGACTGGCACAAAGCATGGAGACTGACTTGTTCTTGGTGCAAACTGAAACTTATTATTTCATAATTTCATTTCTTCAAGTGTTGCTAGCCCCAACGGACCAACTCTTAATTACTTAATTTTCTCCATTGACACTGATTAAGGTTTTCCTTGGCTCGTGATTCTGGTGAACTTGGAGAACTTCTATTTTTTTAAAACTGTGTTTCTCACCAGGTGGAGTATTCCCTGCAAACTCTGAAACTCATGAGCTTTTCCAGTACATTTTATAAGATACTTTTGCTTGCACATTTGACTGAAGATGGAGGCATTCCACAAATCCCCAAGCAGAAATCATTTTATTAGCCAGTTTGTGCACTGTATACAGGAGAATATGGGATTATTTGTTAAGAAATTTACTGCCAAAAAATTTATGGCAGTAATATAAACTCACAAGTGTCCCTTTCTGTTGAGGGGGAGTTGACTTCAGTAGCTATATGACTGATGATGTGACAAAGTGTGATAGCGAATGCAGCTGCTGGACCAGAAAATACTGTTCCAAAAAAAGAGAGATAGGACAGAAAAGTACACTTAAAAGGAAATAATGTATTATTACTGCTACTATTACATTTAATCAGGGAAAAACCCCAAATAGACTTCTATTATTGTATCAATCAGTTCTGACTTTTTGAAAAACACTTTCTTTTTCGAGAATCTGAGAGTTTTTAAAATACAGCTACATTTAATTCACCGAATTTATCTTTAATTAAAAACCATTTCCATCAACAGTTTTCAGTTTTACACGATGCTTTTGGTGTTGTGTGTTTGACAGTGTAAAATTTATCAGTGATTTGTACAATCCACATAGCTATCTCTTAAGAAACTTGGTGCTGACGTGTTCCTCCTTTAAATCAGAAAGCTTATTTTTGCCTATTACTCTGTCATTTTTAGTTTTTTTTCCAGCACCGTCTATTCCCCTTGCTTCCTCCTACTCCCCAAAGCATGGAGAATTTCCAGTTTGAATTGGAACTCTGCAGCTGCCTACTCTGTTGAAAACTGGCTGCACCAACCCTCCAGATTAGGGTTGAGTGAATAGGTAATGAATGTTTCTTTTCTTTTTTGATTTGAGAAAACAACTCCCCCTCCCAAAACTTTATCTGAAGTCAAATGAACCATTCTATTCAGCCTCTGAGTATGTTATAGTTTAGAGTCTTTTAATTTTATTTTGTTTTTATTGTATTTTTGTTTTTAATTTAGGTATCTTTGATCTCAAATCACTGTTTTGAAACAAAACATTTTGTTTTGAAATAAGCTGAAATGAACTATTGTAACATAAAAAGAAAAAAGCCCCCACCTTTTTTGGCTAAAACTATTCACTGCACTTGGCAAAATTTTATGAATAGTTCTGATCAATCTAGAACAAATTTTCTTTGTCAAATAAATAATTTGCTTGGACTAAAAATATCTTTGTGTACTCCATATATAATATGAAAATACAAAATATTGCTGTGTGAATAATTGTTATCTGTAAGTGCAAGCCAACCACCATGTAATTCTTTTTAATCCCACTATCCTAGTCTAACTGCCATGCATAAAATACATTTCCCTTTCATTTCCCTGTGTAATGAAGACAAAACTCAAGGGTTAGACTGGCATATGCCTCCTCGATCTTCCTCGACGCTAAAAAAGGAGGCATGGAGGGCCTGCTTATAGTAAGGTAGGTTTCTCCTTATCCAACACCAATTCTGATCTTAGCTTGGCAAAGCAGGTAGCCAGGACATTCTGATCCTACAGAATTTGACTGGGGCTAAGCAGCCTCTTTTGCTTCCCAAAGAACAGCCATGGGCCATGTGCTAGATGAATTAATGTGCCATCAGGATTCAGCTCAGCTGGTTAAAGCAGGCTGGTGCTGGCATCCCCTCTTTAGCCTCTCTGGTCTTCAAAGCTACCTGGAAGAAGCAGGAGTAAGAGTTCTGGAACTGCTTTCAAAAGCATTTTTGTATGAGATGATCTCTATCCTCCACTGACTATAAAGGACAAGCTAGGCTTGGAGTGGTAGAAAAATATCTACTTTTGGTTGGTAAAAATAGGAGCCAAGAAACTACTAGTCACCTTCTTTCCTTTAATAGCTACATTAAAATAATCTCTCTCTAGTTGTGGCTGATAGCCTGGAAATGCTCCAGTTTAAACTTGGCAATGCCCTCAAGAGCCAGGGCAGTGACTTGTTTGTGATACAGCAGCCACCAGCACATTACCTGACATTCTTTTGCATGGTTCATCTGACATCTGTACAAAGAAAAATAATGCTTATCACACACTTCTGCATTTATATTACTTCTCAAAGGTAAATTAAGATGTTGCCTTTTGAGTTAGTACTGTTTAATGCTATTCAGATTTCAGTCTTAGCTATTTCGCACCTTTCAAATTCATAAACATATGGATGGAATGACGTTTGGATTCCTTTTAGCTTTGTGGTATCTGGCTCTCTTTTTATTTATGGTTTGGTTTCTCCATTTTTGAATTTGACTCCTGATTTCTTTGATAATCTTTGCCTGTTTTGTTTTTCTGTTCTCTAACTGAGAATGGAAAAGGTTCATTAGAAATTCTTTGTAAATGGTACGTACCATTCTGTAGCAGCATCAGTGTCTGTAGCTAAGAAGCTAAAAATACACAGGGGTTTTGGTAAAGCACACAAATAAAAGAGCAGAAAATAATGTGAGAATGAATTTATTTATTTTTTTTAATACACTCCTGTGGAGAGAATCACTCTTAATAATAAGAATCACCTTAATAATAGCTTGAAATAACAGTCACTGAAATTTGAATCAAATGAAGCAGGGACTTGGTCTCTGTATTTACGCATCCAAGTCATCTTCTTCTCAGGGCACTGATATGAGAGCAGCCACATTATATTTCTTTGTGAGAAAGTTCACCAAATATTTGACATGAGATCTCTTTAAGGATTTGAGGATCTTTTCCAGTTTGTTGCTGTTCTTGCTGCTGGGCTTTGGTGTAACTGGTTTGAATGGCAGACCTTTCTTGGACAACAGGAAGATTAATTAACAATCTCTAGACAAGTTTTGCTCATTTGACCACTTACCAATTTGTCTACCACTCTAAATAGTTAATATGTGGAATTCGCAGATGGAGAAGATGAAAGCACAGGAAAGTTAAATGACTTGCTAAAAGATGAAAAGTGAACCAATGGCAGAGCCAAGAAAGGCACCTTAGGCTCTTGTTTTAGGGGATATCTTCGGCTAAGATGATTCAGCCTTCAAAAGAAAATACTGTATTTTGTAAAACTGATTATTTTGTTGAAGATTGTGGCTGAAGTTTGATGCTCTTTTTGTCAAATTTTGGAATAACCTGTACCTCTTTACCAAGACAACTTTGTTTTGTATCACCTCTGGGGACTGATAAATTTCAGCACAAGGGATGAATGTTATGTTATAGACTTTGGAAGTATGTGCCAGACACAGGATCACAAAAATGTGAAAGCTAAGTCCTGTTTCCAGTCAGAAAAGCTAGATATGGGAAGTCTTTACTTGTCTACCCTTGAAAAAGAGAAGAATGTTTTTATTGGAATCCAGTGGCCTCTTTACATTTAGTTCAAACTCTTTCCACTATCTGCATGTCAACTGTAAAATATAGTACTTAGATTTCAGGATTCAACATGGTAAATACTCAAGAAAGCAGAGAGGGCTATGACTCCCAGCCTTTCCCAATACATGATTCTTCTTATAAATATTCTAGTAGAGGCTTAAATACCAGCAGAGAGGTCTTTAGCTTACTGACAAAGGTCTTTCGTTTTACAGTTGCTTCTCTTCATCTCTTCAAATGTATCTCTGTGACCACAGATGAGCTGTCTGCATATCACAGGCTGAAGGCACAACGCCAGAGTAGAAATATTTATAGTCTGACAGAAATGTTTTTTCCAAGACAGGGTTTCTTTTCTTTTTCCTTCTTCCAGTAGAGAAACTGGGTCCAAATGAAGGTGGACAGAGATACAGTTTTTAATGGGACTATAGCTAGCTAACCACTGCCCAATACATTCATTAGTAATAAATGAACTTGGGGCATTCTCTTCCTAAAACAGCTTTCAGAATATTTCTCATTAAAACACCCGAGGCCTTTAGTTCCATCACAGCTGACTGACCAAATAACCTTCATCAATATAGAAGAGAAGAATCTTACTTCAGAAGGAAGAAGAGTGAGTAAGGTCAGGCCAGTGGCCAGTGAGCTTTGTCCTGGTCTGTGGCTTCTCTGCACAAGTCTGTGCAGATATGTGACATATCCTCTCTCAGCCTAAGCTGAGATACCATCTCCTAATTTTCATTTCAATCTCCACAGATATTTCTCTCACTATACTGAATTATTCTCTGAGAGAATAAGTTTGTCACCAAGTTTGTCACTCCAATGAGCGAAAAGAGAAATAATTGCCCATGACTTTATTATTAAAGCAGTTTACTTTATCAAGTGCTTCCTGATGAGACACTGAATCTGTCTTGCAGAGTGTGCTGTCTCAGAGGTGCTGTGTGACTTCAGTGCCAGTGCAAACAGACATTGACAGCAACCTCTGCACATGTCACAGGAGCTGCCCTACTCTGGGATGGCTGCCAAAGGAGTAAGAAACAAAGGCGTAGGAAAAAATTAAATGAAAGGAATCAGCAGAAGACTCAGAAAACAGAACAACAAAAAAAAAAAAACCAGAAAAAGATCTACCAAGATTTGTTAGTCTTTGAGAATATCTTGGTGTTCAGTGAGGAAATAACAGCTCCTCCAGAAAGTGACTTGAGTACCACCTAGGTTTTGTGTCTCTGGGACACTGGGCATCTGTCTCACTGGGAGAAAAGACTGACCTTCAACGTAAGCAACTAAGGGAAATTCCTGAAATTAAATAAAGTGAATTCCTAGCTGCACGCAATCTTGGTATGTCCACTTCTACTCAGATGTTGTTTTGATTGGTCTCTTGCAGCTGTTAAGCACTGGAGAATCACAATCAATCCTCGATACAACTTAAAGCAGTAAATGTAGAGTTTTGGAATAATAAGGACGCTTCTGTAGATATCTTGTTGGCAGTCCAATGCCTCCTGCTCCTCTTCCTTGAGTCTTAGAAAGTGTCACTTGAGCATTCATGCCACAGGAACATCACATTAAGAAACATACTTCCCTCATCATGCGTGGCACTGGAAAATCCCTGTTTTCTTCACCATGCAGGTACTTGTGCTCCATGACCTCCTAATTAACTCATTTTCTGGGAGTTTGTTTGATTAATTAGGTGTGGATGAAAAAAAACAATTGGGAATTGGCAAGGAGGAAGGTGGTTTTGTTTCTGACCACTGAGTTTTGTTTATTTTTTCTTGCTTTGTGTTCCTTTTTGTCTGATGGCGCTGTTAGTTACCTTCAGCCTGTGCTGCTCTAAGGGCAGTAATGCTGCAGGCACTTAGCTCTGCCAAACTGTGGGAGGGTAAACACAGTTTTAGCAATTATTTCTGCATGCTGCTCTGTAACTACAAAATCAGCTTTTGCCTGCAGTATGGCATTTTCAGGCCCCAGACTCAGTCGTCCTGAGTTCTCCACGGAGTTTACCCTTCACTAGGTCATGCAGTGATACACCTCCTGATCCTTCACATTTCTAGTTCCCTCCATCTCCAAGCAGGGTCCCCACAACTGCTGATATAGATGGCAACCCTGCTGTTTAGGGAGACAGTGTGCTTGGCAGCTGGTTGTGTGTTTGATGGAGTTCCTGCTTTTTTCTGGTTGTTTTTTTTTTTTTTTTTAATCAAGGATTTTTTCTATACTTTATGTATAGAACAATTGCCAATATTTTCTATAACCACTGAGCAAAAGTAAGTATTTTCCACATGCTTAGAACTAAAGCCATTTTTTTAACGACTAAAGAGTCACTGGAGTGAAATTTAAGAACATTATCAATGACTTGGAAGCTCATTTAAAAAACTCATTTTCAAGGCAGGATCAAAGAGAAATCTCTGTGGATATATTCACATTTTCATTAAGCATGCTCCCTTGCTACACTGTTGGTTAACAGTTATTACACTGTCAAGTTGTTATTTTAAGAATCCATTCAGGGATCCTGAGCTCCAGTACAAAATCATACAGTCTATCAACATATGCCTCTACACTCTTCTACAAACTACATCTTTATCAGCAGATGACCTCAAAATCTGATGATTATATGTAAATACAAACTGTATCACCAATCCTTGAATATTACTGAATGCAGTTGACTTCATACGAGGGTGCCTGGGTGGCAAAGATGAACATTTCATTTGTACAGTAGCTATGATACCTTTACTTTTATCTTTTGTTTTCTTGACTAAGAGAGAGATCTTTTAAATTTTTTTACAAAAACATTCTTGTAAATACATATGTTCTGAGAGGCTTTGTCACCACCTAAGAAGGTGGGGCACACAAATTCAAGTGTCTGCTCCACTGTATTTCAGACATAGCTTTTTGGCTTCCCTCCTCCTCATTCAGGAAATTGAAGGATATTTTTCCTGGGTACACTGCACAGAGCAACTCTGCATAGTTCTCCAGCTATACAAGATGTATGAGGCAGCTGTGTATGCTTCTCTTTATCTCCTGCATTTCTGACAAAGACTTTCCCAAAAAGTGAATTTGTGCAAAATGCTTTGATTCTTGCAAAACATCTTTTGCCATGCTTTTATTTAATCAGACCTGTTAGAATTCAAAGTAAGTGCTGAGCACATTATGGTGTCCACACCACATTTACTGAGATTACACAGTACATGGACCCCCGGAAGAAGTGGCCAAAGTTCTCTCTGGAGTATCTGATTTCAAAAATAGGAAATCCATATTTTACTAATTTGGTGTGTGTAAAACAATATTACTGCACAACATTTTCACACCAGCTTGACTTTGAGCAGTGTAGTTAATAAAAGCTGAGTTTAGAGATGTTTGACTGGAAAAAAAAAAAAAAAATTAAAATACAATACCATGTATTTTCTGATCTGAATTGTAAAAATGTATTCCATCTTTTTCTCAAAGTGAATGGGCAACCTAATGTTCATTTTTGTGCCTTTCATAACTATTGCATCAGCCAGCTATTAAGATTTTTGATATCTTGAAGTACATACACTTCAAATCCTAATTCTTCAAAAAATTATGTATATGAATATTCCCACTGAGGTTAGCAGAAGTTGATTTGTATGAGGGTAACAAAGTACACAGAATTCTTTGCAGACTCATTGCTTTAGTGTTGCAAGGGGAACATAATTCTTAAGCAATCAGAGATTGAAGCAAAAACTAGTGTGATCTAGACATATACATTAAAACACTTCTGTAATGACTTTGAATGAATGGTGTTCCTGTCTGTATTTTCAATATAATTTCACAACTGATGAACTTTGCACAGCCAGCCCATTGAAAACATCTGTGAGTTGTAGCTGATCTTCATCTTGAGTGCTTTTTGTTGCAAATGAGGAGGTGAAGAAGTTTCTAGCCCAGGAACATGGGGGAAAGCATAGGAATGGTGTAGTAGAAGCGAGGGGTGGGAGAAAGGAGAATAAAAATGCCTAGAAATGCTGGGAATGGTATGTTGATTTACTTTTTTTTGTTTTTCTGTACATGTCTAAGCATAGTATTACAGCACGTTTCACAGCCAAGCAGTGATTGCATGCAATAGTTGTAGTCTCTAGGTAGGCATTACTCATTTCATACATCATTTAGAAATAATTACAGTTATTCTGCAAAGTCAGTACATACCCTGGATGCAAGATTAGGAGAAGCTGTTTTTGTTTCAAAGTCTTTTGATGTTTCTGTTTTGAAGTATTTCATTTTTCCTTAGATAGCACCCAGATTGTCCAATGATAGGCAGTATACTCTCTTCTCCTTTGGAAAATACAGTTTTATCAAATGAAACCGAATCTTCGACAATCAAAATTGTATTTTACAATGATAAAATATGCACATTTACCCATTTCATACTAGAAGGCTAAATGAAGTTCAAAGTTTCTGGGCAGTGTAAAGTTCGATTAGTAAAGGCAGGCATTTACATTTGAAACATGAGAGTCTGTATTCAGAACTTAAAGAAATACAACAGCCATTTTCTTTTGGGGAGTTTACATACATGTGTACGTCCTCATAGAGAAGTTCTCCTGCTCTTCTGGGTAATGAGAAACACTGTTCATTCTGTCATGAGAAAATGGTAACCAAAAGACGGCCATGTGTCTCTCTTGAGGTGGGCACCTCCTGCCCATCCTGTGCAACCCCACAAGGGACTAGTACATCAGTAGTGTCTCATTTCCTTAGTGCTCTGTATAAAGTGAAACTTGTAGCTGTAAGACCACTTAGAGTATTTGAGAGGAGTTTAAGGCAGGCTTGCAGTATGAATTTGGCTATTGTAGAGGAATTATATTGCTCAAAGGTCAACTTTGACTAATTGCTTGTGACTATTCAAAACATTTATGAATAAGCAAATGTTATTTTCAATAAAATTATCAGTATTATAGTTCAGAATTGTTTAAATTATTTTTATAATTGCATAATAATAATTCATAATCATAGTATTTCAGTACATGATAAAAGTCTTTAAAGTATTTAATCAGTGTTTAGTTGAACTAAATTAATGCTGTGCTTTCCATTTGCCTCTCAACACTTTTCAGACTTAAAGTAATATTGTATCACATTAAACTATTAATTAAAAAGTCTAATACAATTTTGAAAGATCTGATTATAATAATTTTTCATTTGTTTCTGGCATGCTCTAGGCTCATGCTTGGAAATGCTAACAGATGGATAGTCCTTAAAGTATGCATCCTATTTTACTGTACAACACAGAGCAAAAATAAATTAAGGAATGCAAAAAATGCTAAATACAATTCTGTTCAATACATACACTGTCCAATAGAGGACCACCAAAATTTAAGAGTTTGCAATATTAATTTAATTTATCAAAGCAAACCTCTCTTCCAAGACCACCCAGGAAGTTAGTGGCAGATCTGAAACAGTCTGTGAGTGTTGGCTCATAGCTGTGCTCAAACAAAGGTGTTTGACTTCCCTTTACCCCAACAGTGGCAGGACACCACTGTTCCAGCCACAAAGAGCTATTCCATCTTCCCTACAGGATTCCAGTATATTTTTCTCACCTTTGGCACTGCAGTAACAAACAGATTTGTCAAACTGAACACAGCAAAGTTCAACAGAAAACAGAGTTCCTGGCAGGAGATCATAATGTAAGCATCTGATTTATAAATAGCTGAGAAAGTTTATCTCTTTGGATTTACAAAAAAACATGCTGTCATGAAAACAGATTGCTGCTATTGTAAACATCATGGAGCTCAACATACGTGTAGCTAAGGCTGAATTTGTCTTGTGATTATCTATCTGTTTGCAGGCCCCCCTCTCCAAAGCCTCTGTGTCCGAAAAACACCCAGGATTTATAAAACAAAATAACAAAAGGTCCTGAGAACAATTGTGCAGAGATGCGCTGGAGGCATTCACTAGCCCCTGTGGAGTAACAAATGTCTACATACTGCTATATTGTCATGAATCCTTTGGTATCTATTTTCCTTCCCCTCTGGGAAATGCAATTTGTTCATCTGAAATTCAATGCCAAAAGGCTTTGTTTAATGGCTTGCAGTATATAATCTTATATTGTTCTGGCTTTGAAATTTTTCCTTAGAATACGCAGCATAGGTTAATGGAGACTGTATTCTAATTTGTCATCTGATAAATCTCAGAATCTATATCTAAATATTTTTAAGTCATGAACACAATTCCTCTCAGAAAAATGCAATTTCAAAGCTGTCTTTCTGTTTTCCTATGCAGAAAGCGTACATTTTATTTTAGGAATCAGTTGCTACAGCATTAAAGAGACATTTTCCTGGTATCCAACTGATCATCTTTACTCGATGGGAATGAGAGCTATGAAATTGTTCTTCCTGTTTCAGGAAGATTTCAACTCCTGTAATCATAGGGTAAGAGTTTGCCCAATGAAAGCAAGAAGCATAGAAATTATCAATTTTTATTTTTTTTTTAATTAAAAAAATGTTCCAGAGAAAGGTGTGTTGAAAATCAAAGTGCTGAATGACATCAGAGAAGAAAATAGTGGCCCTTTGGCCTTCTCCCTTTGTTCTGCTTCTTGACATTTCCTTTACCAGAAATTCACATTCCTAAATTATGCTGTGCCGTACCAGAGATACAAGGTAAGAACTTCATGCCATAGTTTAAAAAACAGACTTATTTATTCTTTCTGAAGGACTCAGGAAAACCATCTAATATATTCTTTCTTTGATCTTAGCCATGCCCAGGAAAAAGACAAAACCAAAAGGTTGCCTCTTCATCCTGAGCCTGAGGCGAGAGCAAATCATCCTGATCTGATAGTAACAGATATTCTGATTGGAGAGCAATTTCAGGACTTCACATTTTTTTGCTAGCTTATTTGCTGATTAAAGAGTTTTTGAATGTGGTTTTAGTCATTTCTATTATCTAACAGGTGCTGGTTAGAATTCAAATTAAAAAAAGAAAGGAAAAAAAAGAAAAACAGGAAATAATATTGAAAGCCTTTGGCCAAAATCAGAGCTTAATCAGAACCAGAATCCCTTCTGACTCCTCCACTGCTGATTCATACAGTAGTAAAGGATACTGCCTTCAATTAACTGCAATCATCATTTATATCATATCATTTACAATTGAGTTAACTCATTAGAAGTAATGGATTACAGAATGAACTTCACAACAGGATAAATATCTCATCTCATTGAAAAGTGCAGAGGTCAAATCCTCTGGTTCAGCAATGCAGATGCCAAACTACTAACTGTGTGCAGGAGATATGTGCCTGACATTTGCCCACTCACTGTCTCCAAGGAACTCTCTTCCCTAAGAGCAAGGGAATGTCCTGGGGGATGTCTTTTGCCAACTGCAGCACCTTATGTGCTCTCCATATTGCCCAATATTATCTCAGGAAGGAAAATTGCCTGAACTTTTTTCAGTCTGTTGATTGAGCTGTTTATTTCCTAAACATTATCAGATTTTGTAAGGTTTGTTTTGGCAAATAATGACTTTTCCTGATTTCCTGCTGAGTAAAGTTACACTGGCTCGAATTAGTCATCAAAGATGTATTTTTCAGTAGATGTTAACTATCAAGTCCTTTTTTTTCTTTCACTGTGCTTGCAACAAAATCAGCTGACACCGAGGGTTTACTCCAACTCTACATAGTTCAGTGTTGTGTTTCTAATTTATTTTCAAAACTACTTTGAACAGGTCTTATTGAAGAATAGAATCTTCATTGGATTCAATTCCCTGCTACAGGCATTCTGACAGGCAGCAGTTGATCCCTTTCCTTGGATTAATACCACTCCAGTACCTGGCTTCAGCCTCCATCATTTCTGCTTGCTATTTGTCTCCTTCCTATCTCTTTCCTGCAGCCTAAATATTCCAGGGGCAAGGCTTGTGAGGACTTCTATGCCTCATATGGATTAAGTAGGATACAAAATCATTGGCTTTGGCTAACTTTAGATGAGGGTGGACAATGTCAGAGATTCAGAACAAGTGCAAATTGTTGCATTGCCTCCTACGGTACTGACCTAAAACCAGGCCAGGACCAAATGACTGCACGCACACACCAATATGATGAACAGCAAAATGGCCTTTATTACACGTGAACTCTAGCTTATATAACCTATGTGCTTCGTCTACGCCCCTAAGGGCACGTGCCACACATCAATCATAGAGTAGGGAGAGGGCCTATCGCGTCACATCCCGTGGGGGGGTCTCGCAGTTGCTGACAACAGCAAATATAATTGCTTTCTGCTAAATTTAAGCTATGGTTTCTTTACACTGCTCTGTATGGTGCCTCCCATAAAGTTCTGGCTTCCAGCTGAGGCAGTGATGCAGTCCTGGCTGCTTGCAGCGTATGTGGAGTGAGAGATTCCAGCCCTAAAGAACTGCAGGCAAGAGGCCTAAATTTCATTGACACACACTGTAGAAGGGATGGATGAATTGAATGGATGGATCTACACTATGGATGACCATAGTCTACAGAGTTGCCTTATTCGACTGTGGTACCTGACGTAACAGCAAGGCCACTTTCACAGCACAGTTTTGTGACTGTCTTTGTTTCAGGTCTTCAGGATTGTCATGCCACATGCAGAAAGCGTGGTTAGTCAGTATTTACTTGTAACATTTTTTCTGCATAATCCTCTTTGTCCAATGATCTCAATGCTCACCTTCTACTGAATGAATGTAGAAGAATTTCATGACCATGAAGAAATCCATCATAAGCTTAATCCTTCAAAACCAAAATACATTGTTTAACAGTGAAATGTGCTTCCTCCTACATTTCATAATCCATTCCCTGTTTCATTAACAAATCATTGTCATCTTAACTCAGTTACTGTTAGCTTGGCATTTGTACTGTAGGTGAAAACTCTGAAAACTTGACTCTACTAGTAGGGGGAGAAAGAAACTACCCTTTGGGTTCATGTGGTTATATCATGTGTGATCTTGTTTGAAGCACTTGAGTTTTACTATTAGAGGCACTATAGTAATAATCATTATGCTGGTACATTGCTTCTTAGACGCTCTTCCTCAGTAGACGGAGCATGCCTAGTAAGGAACATCTACTCCTGGATACAGTGCCTTTCCATTCCTATGTAATCCTAAATGCTATGGATTTTGCTGTCAATTCCTTGAAGTCCAAGACATATATATTCATTTCCAGTTGAGACTGGGAGGCATGTCAGGAACTCAGAAATTAACTTTAACAATTATAAGTGTTAATATTATAATTATGGTAATAAATAAGAGTGAAATATATATGTATATATAAATAGAAATAAATCTATGTATAATATAATAATTATAATAAATAAGAATGAAATTGCTGATTTATAGACTTTTTATCCTAACTTTTTTCTTTCATTTTTTTATCTGAATGAAGTATCAAAATCTCTGTTTTTATTAGTTCCTCAACCATTTGTCCTAGTGAATAGTTGTGAGAAAAAATCAGTTTTCTTTTATCTTGTTATTAGTCATTTCTAATTCAAGTTACTGGATTAGCATCCAATGGAAGGATTCTATAACAGCATCTTGAATCCTTGAATCACTTGAATCATTTGAAACAGTGATGGTAAAGCAAGCAACGCTCTTCCAAAATCCAGGCAACTGTATTCCAAAACCAGATTATCTGGGAAATGAATAAAAGCATAGCTGACGTATTTATCCTGGGAGAATGAAATTAAATTTGTCCAGTTGCAGGAAAAAGAAACAACAGGCTGCGTACTTACATAAATTAAATAAACCTGTCTGTGATTAATATTTGTTGGTGTGCCTTTGAGTAAAGTATGAACAAGTGTATCTGAGCACAATAACACTCATTAGAGGCCAGCTCCTAACTTTGTTGTATTGTTTCCTCAATGGTCACTGCTACTGTCCAGTGTTATCTGGAGCTCATGCCAACTGGTTCTCAGTTCATTAATCTGATGGAATTAGTCAGCATGTTCCACTGAGGCTGTGTATGTTTAGTATGTTAGTTGCCTCTCTTCAATTCAGAATACCTTTCTAAAAAGTCATTTCCTAATCCCCAGGCTATAATCTCATTAGCACTGCCTGATTCTAATTAAATAAATAAAAGTAAAGAATGATTGCCTGGTCAATAAGCCTTACTCATAAGCCACGGGCTTCAGTTATTAATTTACCTCAGTGGAACTGTACTGTTTTACATCATCTTGAAGTGGGTCACGGAAGCTCTTTTTATCTGAGGTCTATATTACGTTACACAAGATCTGGCTCAAGTATCAGTCAGTAGCAGCAGAACACAGTGTGGGCTAATTTTATACAGGAAAAGCTAGGCCTGATAATCAAGGAGCACCCAGTTCTGCTTGTGTACCCAAGCAAGCTCATTAAAATTATCTCATGTGTTTTGGTACTACATCACAGTGAAGTAAAAAGTCCAATTTTGCCTTGGTAAGTGTGAATATAGTCCTCATGAAAGCATGGAGTTAATCACACTAGCAGGAGAACCATGTAATACCCAACCTCCCTAATGTCCAGACTTCATGTCTGAATCTCAGATACACTGAGGTACCTTTGTATTTCTCTATCCATGCAGAGCTATGCTAATTCCTGCTTGGCAAGCAACTGGAGGAGTGGATAGAGGAATCCTCAATTTTAAATCATTAAGGAGGAAGCTGTTCCAAATACTACAGTGCTACTGTGCTCATGATGTAATCAAGTGGTTTTAAAGCTACCCTCGCATCTGAAACATGGTCTGGGGTTTTCTCATGCACAACTTAGCTCTGGGTTCTTGACTTTCTAGAGCTGTTGATCCTTTATATTAATTCAGATTCTGCCAAGGGGCAAATTTGAAGAGGTATCCACAAAATAGTAGTGGAGAGTGAGTGCAGACTTGGCTTGAAGCTGCCTTTGTGCCCTGAAGTTAGAACAGCACTGAGTGCTGCTGGGCTATAGCCAATGATCTGGTCTTCAAATCAGTACTGATATGTAATGCAACTAAGAGTCTCAATAGCAGAACTGCACATTTTTTTAAGCTGTATAGTGGTTTTGTGATAAAGCATTTTTTCTTTCAAGGACCGCAACTGGGACATTGAACTTATTTATATTTGCATTCTATTCAGCGCAGGAGTCTATGTCACCAGAACAGAATAGCTTTTACATATGTTTGCTGCATGATGAAAAAATAGGCAAACAACTAAAGAAAATATGTGAAGATGAGGAAAAAGTGTTAATTTCTTCTGTAAAGAACACAAATTGCAGTATAACTTAGATCATATTCTCATTCATGTCTCAATTTTTTACACCACTATCAACTGGAAACAACCCTTATACAAAGGATTCAAATGCCATTACAGTTGTATTTGCCTTCATCAAGGTTTTCATTTGAGAAATAAGAAGGAAACTACCATTTTTAACAAATCTCCTTTTGAATTGACCTGTTTTCCTGCACAGCTTTTCTTTTGAGGCTGTGTTCCTGTATAAAGTCCCAGTGCAAGTACAGAGAATATCTGCATAAACCAAATATTTCTATTAATAAGAAGTTAAAATATAATGTAAATTTGTTTCTTTATATTTTCCCTAAACTCTATCAGCATAAAATGTTTTTTAATAATTATTTTAAATAGGAAACAGTTAAATGAATGTAATCCATCTCTTCCAGTTAACAATATACCATTTCACTTATTAAACAGGCCAGGCTTGTTATATTTATTCTCCATTACTGCATGGAAGTTGTGGTTTTAACATTTACACATTTCAGAATATTACTTTTTAATGTTTAAACATGCAAAGTGATTTTGACCAAACCAAAATCCTGAGTTCTCTAACAGCTACAGATCAGCATTTTCTGAATGTTGAAACTAAGCGTTGAAAAGAGCAAGTAGTCAATGGTACAGAGTGCTGATGTTATATTCTGCTATTTTATTACAGAATTGGGAAATAAATCTCTCAGAGGTTGATATTTCTGTTACTTAAAGTTAACCTGATGCAAACCAAGGTCTACACTTAACAGAATGTTGTTCTCTCAAAGAGTGGTAGGAAATGCATATTATTCATCTGTGCATTCTCCACCTAATTCTGTTTTTCCTCTAAGAGTACCTGTGTGTCCTCTACTTCTTCCTCTGCTTCTACACAAAGATGATAGACAGGATTTCTCAAATATCTGCTAGGAAGAATTTAACACAGTAGGTGTTAATTTCTGCACAAAGAGACTGAACTGCATCAAAAGTGGTTGGGATTACCCTCTTTCATTAGTATAGTTGAGAAATAACTGTACTGAAGCCAGCAGATGTAAAAGTAGACCAATGAAAGGTTAGCTGCACTCTCAGGTTGCACCTTTGGTCAGATAATGTGTTCACAAAGGGGTGAAGATCTGAACCTGAAGGCACAGAATATTGTACCAAGGCACAGGCGAGTGAATGTTTGGTGGAATTCTTTCTTTTTTCTTCTCTCCTTCCCCAGTTCTTTCTTTCCATCTTTCTTTCCTGGTGACTCTTCTAAGAGCCCATTTCAATCAAAATCTTAGTGTTGGTCATTCTGTTAGAAATTTTTATTTCCTTTAAGAAAATACAAATTGGGAACCATTCAATCAATCAATCAACAAGTCTTTACTAAGCACTGTAGAGAAGGGAACAATTGGACTAGTCTTTGTGCTTGTGATGAAACTTTAAGACTCACTCTGAACAGCTGGACTCTTTACAACCGTTGCGATACAGATTAAATGAAAATAATACATGGCAGAAAATGGCTAAATCATTTGAACTTTGCAAGTTATAGCCTAGAGCCTTTTCACTACAGCTCATTAGGGAGTTTATGTTTATAGTGTAATGCCTTTAAATAGATTTGATTTTTCTAAACAGGGTTTTGTAAATTAGAACTTTCCCAGGGGGCTAACCCAGTGCAAGCTGTTCCAGTTGCAGAGCACATCCTGACTGAAGTGGCAGGACTACAGCAGAAACAGCTTGCTTAAAAATGTAATCCTGTGGATTGTAGTTACTTGAGGGTTTAGCAGTGTCACAGTCATCTCATGTTTGAATAACATTCATCACTCCTAGGACACATTCACAGGATTGCAAACCTCTCATACTTGGAAACAAGAATTCTGCTCCCCTCAGAACTGAAATGTCTTTAAAAATCACGAGATATTAAAGTCAAATTTAGTGTTGTCATAGTTTGCTTCTCAGCTGTGCTTTTATTAGTTATGCTTTTCTGTTTTTTATTTTGGTAATAAGAAAAGCTTGTAATTTTTTTCCTCATAATGACCAGAGATTTCCCTGTATTCTCCTGAATCCAATTAGCATGGCCCAAGTAAACAGTGCTGCTTGAATTATTACAAAATTTTAGGAGTTGGTTACATGGTGTTAACAGTGAAACCATGGGAAAATATATTAATAAAAAATGATAATTTGATCAACTCCTTAACAAAAGTCAAGAGTTGAGCTTTTGGAAACAGGAGCTGAACTTGATGTGAAATGTCAGTATTAGAAATATCATAGTTGTTTTGGTCTTTCTCCTATTTAAATTCTAGGAACAGGACTCAGAAGTTTTCACTCTATGCTGATTTAGATGTAAACACTGACAAGTTTT
>NW_024962334.1:21767649-21797606 GCF_019238085.1 Lagopus leucura
CCTTCCTTCCTTCCTTCCTTCCTTCCTTCCTTCCTTCCTTCCTTCCTTCCTTCCTTCCGTCCTTCCTTCCTTCCTTCCTTCCTTCCTTCCTTCCTTCCTTCCTTCCTTCCTTCCTTCCTTCCTTCCTTCCTTCCTTCCTTCCTTCCTTCCTTCCTTCCTTCCTTCCTTCCTTCCTTCCTTTTCTCATATATGCTTCAAGTTAAATACTATTTTAAAGTAGCAAGAAATCATGAACAACTAAAGTGAAAAGATAACATTACCACCAAGAAAATACCTAGGGTGGTCCATGTCTAGGGTCATAGAATTTTCAAATGAAACATAGAAAGGCTTGGGTTGGAAGGCACCATAAATATCTTGTTCCAGCCCCCATGCCATGGTCAGGGTTGCCATTCACTGGATCAGGTTGCTCAGAATTTAATCAAACCTAGCTTTGATCACCTCCAGGAATGTGTCATCCACAGCTTCTCTGGGCAACTACTCTCTGCCTCATCACCCTCAAAGTAGAAAATTTCTTCCTAACATCTGATCTAAATCTTCCCTCATTTACCTTTAAATCATTTTTCCTTATCATTACTAGTCAATATCCTTGTTGTTTATAAGCTCCCTTAAAACACTGAAAGGCTACAATGGGGTCAACTCAGAGCCTTCTCTTCTCCAGGTTGAACAAGTCAAATTGCTAGGCTGAAAACAATGAAATGTATTTATTAAGCAAGGGTATTTTACATCACAGGAGCCTTATTCTTCATTCTCTCCCATATTCATCCCCAGCTCCTCTTAGGAGTACCAACACTTTTGAAAAGTCACTGGGGATTCTGCTGGAACACAGAATGCCGAATACATATGTGACAACTTATGCAGTGTATCTCACCACTGTCTAAGATGCTGCGGACAAGCTCTTGCACCAAGTTAAAGTTAGAAGTATTATACACTATCATTCAAAATTGTTTAGACTTTTTCTTTTGATTCATGCTGTGGCTGTATTTTGTACATCCTCCTGACCACTCTAAGCAGCTGTAACAACACTTGCGGTATTACCAGTAATTTGCAACTTATCAAACATGATTGAACCTTGTTCTTTTGTATAAACGAAACAGAACTCTCTGGTTAGCTTTCTTTATACTTTGGAAATAGTGTAAAGGAAACCGAGTCTATATTTGCATGCCAGACAATGAAACATAACACACAGTGTATACATGCCTTTGACACTGTAATTACTAGCTGTTGTTTAGATTCCATGTATGGTCACTGGCTTTGGCTGTGTTGGAATCAGCTGTATCAACATTTAATCAAAGTCTTATAGATTTTGGTTGTATATTTTTCTAATGTCAAAATGGAAATGCTGAGACTAAAAAATAAGTTGAGGAAGAAAATGCATGCCCACTGCTCTGCAAAAATAATGAACCTCTGTGGTACAATGAACAAAGCCCATTGGAGGTTTTGTGTATAATGAATCACAACAGAACAGGCAATTTTCAATTTGATTTACTTCTTCAAGATTTCAGCAACTTTTAATGAATGCTTCTGTAAGAGGTACTTCAGACTGTGTGTTACCATTGTCTTGTTTATTAGATTTAGCTTGCTTACCTGCTTGATTCTATCAAGCCCCTCCTATACCTCGGTAAAAAGAATCTTTGTAATACAACATTTTTTCCTAGCTGAAAGATTTTCGTGTACTTAAGGATTTTATTATTAGGGGAGCATCTTCTGTAACAGCTGCTGATATAGTTCTTTACAAAATTATTTCCATTCTAAAACCCAGTTCTTCCATGGACAAACTTTGTTAGAATTTCACTCTTTGGACTACAGTGTTCTATTCTGATTTTCTAAATGTTTTGGTGCTCATGACTTTGGCTTTTTTTCTGTATGAGAAATCTGAATTAGGGAAACATTTGTGCAATTTTTTCCACCTCTTGACCAGACATTTCTTGACTGGCCAGACATTGGAGGACTGTAGATTGTGTTTTTGGATTGGAAGGGCAATTGCCTCTCACTGAAAAGCAAGGTATAGCTTTGTTCTGAATAAAGCAGAGTTTGGACTCTGTAAGTTTTAACTGTTCAAAAATTGAAATATGAGTGGGCGGTACAGAAGAGAAGACTTTTTCTAATCACTATGGGCTAGTCAAAACCCCATTAGAGTAAATGAAGAACTAACTGATTTGGTAAGCATTGACTTGAAGCTTGAATGTTCCACTCAAAAATAGCAAGCAGTCTCTAAGTTTAACAGGAACCTAGGTAATCAATAGAAAAAATCCAAACAGTTATATGTAGCTAAGGTGCAGTGGAGAGAAGCCCATCCTTTCCTGGCTCCAACGCTTTTCTCTCCAAAGCAACCAATTCTTGAACCCAAAACATAATGCAAGAAATCCTGAGGTTCTCATTTTTCTATACCAATTTTCCACTGACTGTCCTTAGCTACTTTCTCATCATAACCCCTAAGAAGCAGAAAAGTTGAAGTTGGAAACCTGTAATGTAAGGTATTTGTTAATGGCCAAATGCATTCCCATAAAGGGTTTTCCTGAAGAAAAATTAATGGCCTGTTGAATGAAGGGGAAGTCCAGGATTTGGAAAGAAGCACAATTTTGTGGGGGTTCCTCACATACAGACAGGATGTAGTTAGGACTGCATTCTAGTGTGAGGATCAGCCACACACAGAAGCCTGAGAAAAAGACATGCTAAAAGTAGATTGGAAGAAGCAACTCCTCGGAACAACTATGCAACTGGACCTGGGAGGTTCCACCTACATTGCTCATATCTTGTATGTCCGTCAAGTGCCATATTCCAGTTCTTATTCTGGTCAGAATTTACCTGAGATAGGCTGTATTGCATATTTCTGTGTATACATTTATGGGAATGATGACCTCCCCAGTGCCCCCAGCTGGCAGATATATTCAGAAATATTTTGAAACATTTTTTAAATATTTTGAGAGCTTAAGGATATGGTAAAATGCCACTTCTGCTCTAAAAGCCACAGGATTACAGCAGCTTCTACCAAAGAACTGGACCTCCAGATGGTGTCTGGACAATTAGTTCCAGATTTTGGAGCTTGCATGTTTTTATCTGGAAGGGGGCCGGGAGGGTGTTTCAGTCCAAAAGAGCTTCAAAGGCTAAGTTTCAAAATAAAATAAGACAATTACATGTGAAAATGTTCACTAATGCACTCAAGCCCTCAAGAATGAGGGAATAACTTGATTGCGGTTAACATATGATTTAATAATAATATACCTGATTTTGAGCTAAATTGCAAAAAGTAACACGCAGCTAAAAATTATTTCCTTGGTGTTCTAGATACGTGTATCATATTTAGGACCAAAAAACACAGTTTCCATGAGTGTCATTTATGTGAGTACAGGCAACAAAAGCTCTTCTTAGGCATCATGCTGTAGCACAGATAGGGGGAGCAAAATAATGAAAACATGTTGACTTTGTCAATAATTTATATGATTTTCAATAAATATACTGTTTATGTTTAATTTTTTTATTTTTACTAGAAATATATATTACTAATTAGTATACTTGAAAATCTCTCTATTGTACACATAGATGGCCTTAAAGTGGCATATGGAGAGTATCAATTTTCAATTTTTAATTTATTCATGTTGTGAAAATTTAAAAAACTCATGACAGTGCATTATTATATTACTTATTACACAAACAAAACTGCTATAAATAAAAAAATCCATCACTATCTAACTACCACTAAAGTATGCTAACTTATAAACAACTAAAAATATTATATTATATGTATGTCCCCCTTTCATCCTTCCCCAAAGACTTGACTGTTCTATACATTAGATGAGTATGTTTGACATTTGTATATTTATATATATAAAATAAAATTATAAAGCTTGATTATTCAAGATGCTGGCAAAAAAAGAACCTGGAAAAAGTAACTAGAGACATACTTGAGTGGCATGTTTGAAGTAAAGCTGCAGACTTACTTTTAAACATTTTTGGCTGTATTTTTCAATACTTCAAGCCAAATTATTCAACACTTCATATGATCCACATTTTACTGAGTAAATCTACGTCACATAGTCATATATATGTAACTTTGTTCAGAATTGTCCTTTTTATTTATTTATTTATTTATATGTCTATCTATTTTCCTAGCATTTGCATTTAAACATCCCTCAGAAATGTGGACAATTTAATTCTTCCAGAAAATAATAGCTTTTAGTGGAAAGCCGAATTCTCATGGGTAATGCTGATTCGTCATCTTACTGTAAGCCAAATTTATACTGGGCTTTGAGTATCAGAATAGTAACATTGATTTGGACATAGTATTCAGCAGGGAAGCCATTGAATGGAGTGGGAGTAAGCCACCTGTGTTACTAAGCTTTTGGTATTTTGGATTTTCAAATGTCTTAAGTTTTTTCAGTGTGACTGACTTTCCCAATATATTGAGCAGCTGTAGTTTAAAAAAAAAAAAAAGTACTTATGAATAAATAAGGATGCCCAGATCCGACCTGTAGTCTTTAAAATGGGGTACAGTATTCTGATTCATCCTAAGAAGAGACGAAGGATTGCAGCCCAAGTGTTATTTAGAATAATGTTCCTCTTAAAATGTCCCTTAAAACTGAGAAATTTTAGGTGATGAGCATTACAACACAAATTATATCAGTCTTTCTTCTATTGGTATTCTTTGTTCATGCAGCCTTCTATGTAATGAGTTGGTGACTTGCGTTAGACTCGAAGGAAATTTGAAGAAAATTATGCAAATACTGTCTCATCAGGTTATGCTTGTTCAAAAGATTGCCTAAGATACATATAGCCTGCAAGACTTTTCTATATACAATTATAATATTTTGTCTATAGAATTATAATCTTTTTGGGAAGCATTCCAACTAGCTCTATAACTTCCTTTTTTTTAGATAGATATTAAAATCTGGTAATGAAAGATATAGTTTGTCAGCAAACTATAAGATATAAAAGATATACTTTGTCAGCAAATTCAGATAAATACCTATGACTTCTGTTAATTAACAATGAATTTTGGAAGTAGTTTCTGTAAGCCTATGGAGAAAAGAATGTAGCGTACTTTGTGGACTTTTCATTCTCTCCAGAGACCGTTAAGAGTTGAAGATCAAAATTTCCTTGAATATTAAATGTTATAGAATTTGTGCATAGCGATGGTTTTAGTTGGAGTTATAAATACTTGAAAACTGGACAAAAAATTTCATCTATAAACCAATATTGAAAAATAATGTTGGAAGAAATTGAATTTTAATGGACTTTACTTCTTCCCTCTCAGATAAATCAATAGTAATTCAAGTGAAAACTCCTGAACTGTAGGAATCAGAGCTAAGATAAATATAAGGAGAACTGGCTCCTCAGTATGAAAATGAAAAGTGAATGTAGTGTAACTGGTTTAATCATTGAGGCTGGTTTGGAAAATGATATTGTCAGTGCCAACAATCATACAAAAGTGTATTTCTCTGAAACTTTGTGAATGATCCATTGAAAAATCTATCTGTGTAAAATACCTTTACATCAAATACTCATAACTGTGTATAAAGCATCTGTTAAATTTCCACATGGCAGAATGATGGGTCAATTCATCAGCATAAACCATTTTTGCTGGCTTTTTTGTGTTTTCCTTTTTTTTCCTCTTCTTTTTGTCATCTCTTTTTGCTTCCCTCCCCCTCCAAATTTCCTGTTGAAATCAATTAAGATTCAGAGGCATGCCATAATTGGATTATTTGTTTTCTTTAAATAAAGAAGTTAAATAAAGAAGTTCTGGTCTGAAAGCTCTTCCTATGCTTGTCCCCCTTTTGTTCTACTTTTGGTTCCATCTTTCAGCAAATTGAACGGCTGACATGAAAAGGCATCAATCATAGCTATTCCTTGGCATGTATAAAATATGTACATTCCAAGCCTCTTGAACAGCATTAAGCAGCTGTGGTTAACATTTTAACTACAAATATGTTAAATATATTTTGAACTTTGCAACATTAGCTATTCCAGTTGTTAAATGAACTTTGCAGGTGTTCAAATACACGCTAATCCTGGATTTTTTCCTAAGACTGTTAACAATATTAAACTGAAAGTCTGAAACCCAGGCACACTAAATAAGCTAAAAAAAAAAAATAAAAAAAAAATTGATAAGTGAGTTATGTTACAACTGTAATATTTGCTGAAGAGGAAAAAATAAAGTTGCTTAAAAATATCTCAGCAGCTCCATTTTAATTCTAGCACAAATGACTTCCTGATTTACTTTCATGAAACACATTTCTCATAGAAACACAAATCCCTGAATATGTTTCTCATCACAATGCTTTGTATTGAAGTTGTTTTTGTTAATGCAAATCCCTAGTCTTTTCACTGTTATAAGCTATATGGAATGAAAAACAACAGGGAAAAGTGCTGTCCTTATCAATGGAAATGCCACTGATGATACTTTTGATTCACAATAAGCGGTATGCCACAGGATTATTCTGTGTAACACTGCAATTACACAATCTTCCTCCTTATACTTTACGTCTGTAGTTGATCACCTACAGTCAATCAATCAGTCATTCAGCCAACCAATAAGCAAGGAAGTAAAAATCCAGAAAGAGCAGGAAAGGATATTTAAATCAAATAATGAGCTTATTCAAAGAGATGATTAATCTTAAAAATCTGGACTTCTAAGTAATACACAAACCCTGAAGGGATATCAGCATGCAATAGTTTATTACTATGCAACTATTTCTGCTGAGAACCTTACAGAAGCACCACGCTAATGAATGCAGGAAAATGAATTTTGGTAAACATGTTTTATAGCACAGGAGATAAAGAGTGAAATGTGCCTGCTGTTATTCCCCTGAGAAGCAGTAAAATTTCCGGCGCAAGGTCTGGTCAGAGGGTGAAGGTTTCAAGCACAATTTCTCTTCTCCCATGGAATTCTTGATTCTGGTGCATTTAATAGGCTTCCACTATACCGTCTGTCTGTGAAATGGGAGGAGAATTGATGACTCCTGTCTTGGAGAGGTTCGTCCATCCGAGAGTGGACTCAAAAATCAGAGGTGAATTTTAGCAGTTAGGATGAGAAATGAGAAGGATTGGGCTGAGAAGGATGGATGAGAAATCTCATTCCACCTTGCACCAGGCCACTCCAACAAAAAAAACACTGTCATCAAGACAGCTGGAATCTTTATTCCATGTCTTGTTAGATGGAAGAATTTCTGTTACTAGGATTATTTGTCCATTCTATGTGGGTTGCCAGTTCTTCACTAAAGCTTTTGTTTACCACTGTGGTGCAAACAAGCAGAAAACAACTTGTGAGATTTTTATGAAAGCCAGTGCTTAGATCACTTCAAGCACACTTCTCCTGAAAGTGAAGAAAGGATAATTTTCACGTGAAAGATAAGACAACGTGTTATTTGAGCAATATTTCTCCTTCTAAATTTTTCTCCTTCACATTTGTCTCTTCAGGTTTTGGTATGACCTGACATTACCTATCTTGTGAAAGTATATGATTTTGTGAAGCTGTTTAAAGGAAAAGTTAGAGGAATGAGAAATTATATCAAAAAATCTTTTAACCAATCCAATATTAAAGGCATAATTTTGTACCCAAAATAGCTGTCCTAGACTTTTCGCTTCTTCATGCAAATAGCAAAACAGCACTACCATAAATTTAAGATTTATAGCTGCTGCTCTAAAGCCAGCCTTTAAGTACCATTTTTGTTTATGGTTTTAATAAGGTCATCCAGTTGAAAAAGAAGTTTAAGCTTGTATGCAGTAGCCATGTGACTTGTTTAGTCAATCACAGCACAGGATATTTTAAACCCATTTTACAGTGGTGTATAAAAGCTTGTCTCAATAACCATCTGGAGAGTATTGAGTTTCATAACTGGTAGGAATTATTCAATATCCTTCTTCTCACAGGAATAACAACTTCAAAATCTTCAAAGACTGATATCTGACTGGAGAAAAGTTATTTAATATTGTTAAAACTGAAAACTGTGTAGAATTAAATAACTCTTTTTGATCAATCTGAAAAATCATTTTGTAGGCCATGGAAACAGTTTCCTCTACTGTCAGATTTTATATACAGTCAGTATTTCTTCTTTTTATCACTGAATTATTTATTCCACAGTGACTCCAAAAATGTCTTCTGACTGGGGCTTAGGATATGAACTTGATTGAAATGATGGAAAAACTTTTGTTTTCCTTTACAAAACTCATAAAAGGAGCTTGCTTTTTTTGTTCTTCCACTTGGGACTAGCTTCCAGGAATTTTCACAGGATCACAACAGTAAAAAAGAAGCCTTCTTCCTAATGCTAAGGACAATTTCTGAGGAAGGAGGCATAATAGTATTCCTTAGGGTGGGAGGTGCAGCAGCACTGAGACCAATGGAGATGGTTGGATCCCACTGAAGGATGCTGTGGGCAATGAAGTAAGATCAACAGCCACTGATGCACAAGTGATGGTGAGTAACTGCCAACACCAGTGAGGGCTTCTGGCTTTGGACTACCAAATCACATGTTGCTCTGTGTATAGATGGCTTCTCTGTGCTCATCAAAGATT
Organism: Lagopus leucura; assembly: GCF_019238085.1. NCBI lineage: Eukaryota > Metazoa > Chordata > Aves > Galliformes > Phasianidae > Lagopus > Lagopus leucura. Next base: position 21,776,158 of record NW_024962334.1, read on the forward strand.
TCAGAAGTCATTATGTTGAACATATGAATGAGGTCTTTTCTAGCTACTAGTGCATACATACATGGCCATGTACAAACGTGCCTGTAAAATATTCCTGTACCTACTTGCTTTGTGTTTGGGAACTGCAAAGTGCAGTAATGACCTTAGCCAGCATTGCATCACATAGCTATTAGTGTTTCCAAAACAAATAAGAGCTGCAATTAAAAAAAAAAAAAAAAAAAAAGCATTAGAGAGGTAAATGGCATTTTTCCCATCTTTAACAGATAAAGGAATATCAAAAATCCATAAAGAATAAACAGCCCTTAACAAATTAGATTCCTGAAGCATGATATCCTTGATGCATGATGCAAAGATTACACTTTGAAGAAGGGTTTTTAAATGACATGATACATGAATAGCTGGGACACATAAAAACACTGCTTAAGATTTACACATCTCACTGCAAGCCCTTCCCTTTTCCAAAGCAATTATCAATGCTGTCTTGAAATCTAGAGCAAACCCAATCTTGATGAAAATACATGAGTTTTTTGGGTTTTTTTTAAATTTTTATTATTATTGAGTTAGGTTTTCTTATTGCTATGAAAGGATGGCAACCCCCAGAGTAAACACTTATCTGTAAAATAGAGATTATGTGCTTAATAACATTTAATATTTTGGCATCTCAAACGTCCTGTGTAGATCAGTATGGGAGAACGGTGTTTATTTTCTTGCTACATGTGAAAGTTCATTCTCAGTATCAAGTTTGTTTGGTCCACTAACTTTGTTAACCTTTGCATTTACTTCTGTATTTGGTGGCCTTTCATGAGCAGCCCCTTTAGTAGCTAGGATAGAAACAGTTACATCAGGGTTAGAGGTCATAGCCATTATGGGATTTCAACTTAAAACAGTCGCTGCTTTAGGGGGATCACAGTGTGTTTATGATTAATTATTTTCTTTGAGAGAGTTTCCATGAACAAGATTATTATAGTAATATATAAACCATCTGGGTAACCTTCAATATCTACCTACTTTCTTGATGAAATAATAAAGACTTTGCGAAAAATAGCCACAAGAGCAATAGCACTTTCCTTTGCCTTTTCCAAAGAATTTCAAGCAAGTGGGAAGAAATCCATAGCAAGTGCAAGTACATTTTTTAACAGAACACAATTATTTGCAATTTGTTGAAAATTTAAGTGCTCTTTTTGTTTTAGTGCACATTTCTACCTTTTTACGTATTTTACAAATGTGTAGATAAAATTTTCTGCATAAGCTTACTTTTTTACACCACTTCAGAATGTATTTTATTGAAGTCAAACATTAAATAACATTTTCAAAAACTTATAAAATTATATTTATATCTTTAAGAAATACATTCCCCATTGCCCGGTTCAAATTCACAGTGCTCCAGAGACACTGAAATCATTGCTTAGAAACAGTATTTGCTGACTTCACCAGGGTAACAGTTTAATCCTTAAAGCAATCAACTTTCACCCTCTTCTTGAGTCTTTTGACTTTCAAGTTCTTGCTGGTCTTTTTGAGAAAAACAGTGCTAGGAGACAGCTATTATTCTCCTCCATGGGACAGTCCACTTCATTCAGACTGGTAATATCATCTTCTGTTTACACTCATCTGAAACAAGTGCACAGGGTCACCCTCTGCATTCTGATGCTTTACCAAAGCAAAAGGGAAGATTCTGCAGCATGACATAACAGAGCTCTGAAATCCGAACAACCTGGGAAGCAGACTTTGCATGCCTATTTATTTCTTGTGTTTGATCCTCTTGAAAATAAATAAATAAATAAATCCCAATATCATCTCCTCAAAGCATTCACACAGGCACTGTAATAGAGAAGTCAGCTTTGGGAGATATTTCCTTCTGCTTGTTTTTATATCAGGGGCCAGATACTCAGGTGCAAACTCCACTGACATCAACTCGTCCTTTCACATGAGGAGCTGAATATTATATTTAGCAAGCACACATTAACGTCTTCAGAAGGAAAAATTACTGAATCAGTTTAGATGGAAAAAAATTCCAGTGTTTTTCTTAGTATAGTCCTAGCAAGATGGCAAACAAATTATAGGAATAAACCACAATACATACACAACAAAAGTCCACTACAATTCAATCACTAGCCCTAAGATCTACTGGATGAACAGTAAGGAAATCAAGAGAAAGAAACAAATTATCCTGACTAAGCCAGGGATCAGTGATTTCATTCTGCAGCCTGTATCTCAGGGGAAAATAAATAAATAAATAAATAAATAAATAAATAAATAAATAAAAAGACCGTGAAAATTCCTCATTATATTCTTTTGCTTTCCAAAGCCTGATTTTGGCTTCCATGGAAAAGTATCTATGCATAGATTTTCTTGATCTCCCGTGACTCTCTAGCTCAAAATAACAGTAGAAGTCCACCATTTTGTAATAACTAAAATGTCCTGCATATAAGGAAGAAATGTATGCTTTGATTCCAGTGAGCCATTCACTGACTGACTTGTCTGCTCTCTTTAGCCCCTGCTGAGTGATGCGGTCATCTGAAAAATACACGGAGCTGGCTGCTAGATCTGGCAGCCTGAATTGAGACCTCTGAAAGCAAGGAAGAGAGTCACAGTTTGGTTACAAACCATTAGGCACATGGTAAACCCTGACAGATATATTGAGGAGCACATACTGCAAAACAACTCTCAGTAATTTAATCACTGGAGCTAAATCCACTGGCTGAATGATAGATGACCAAAATAACGTGTATAGACGATTATCTTAACAGGCGCTCACCCAACTAGTAGAAATTCTTTATGAAAATTTGTTAACAAAAGTTGTTAAAGAAAAAACATCAGCTGTGTGCTATCATGTCCCTGACATCGTTTTAACAGTGCTACGCTGAGAATCCTGAAAACACATGTAGAGAGCTTTTCTTTTTGATAACTGTAAATCCCAGTTGGACATCAATACTCCAAGTAGATGACAATGTTGAAGTGAGAACACAGCTTCACCCAGCTAGGTGCCCTTGTCTACCCCTCTTAAGTCTCTCCCCTCCTTGCCTGGACAGTGCAGAAGCTGATTGTGTAACCATGCTGTGACTCATGCGTGGGCTGTGTCTAACAGCTCCCTGGGTCACTTTGCAGTTTCTAAGACCACACCCAGAGGGAAAACCCTTTTATTTTCTGTTTATTATTTTCCAAAGTCATACTTATATTAGGATTGCTATTTATCACTGTTTCTCTAAATTGATTTTAAATATTTGAACTCCTTTTAAAGCAGCCATTTTATGTCCCCAGATGCCAGCTTCCTCTACGGGATATGATGGTATTTTCCTAAACCTCTGATGTGGTAATTGTACTTTAACTGTAGGGACTCTCTCTGCTCATTGATTTTGGTGCTTTTGGTAACACTACTTATCTACTTATCTACTTATTTTAAACTGTATTTAATTTGGTAGCTCTGAATTTGCCTGAAATATTTGGTTGGGGTGAATACTACATCACTGAAGAAGCACTCTTGCTCAGTCTCCCTTTTATTTCTCTTACATTGTCTTTTAATGCATTTGAACAGCAGTTTTAGGAATAAGCACCTGCTCTGAGCATACTCGTCACAGCTTCAACACATACCAGCACAGTGCTGTTAGGTCACAGCAACTGTGCCTTTTCCCCTTCTTTCTTCTTTTTGGGCATGCAGTGTGGTGACCAGCATCATTTCTGCTGTCACTCCTCTGCTTGCTGCATGTCAGTCTGGGGTGGAGATATCAAAACTGAGGTCAGTTCTCTGCCAAAAAGGATGGCTATATTTGAAATGTAGGTATAAAAGAAAAGAATGAGTTTTTTTCTTGTGAGGACAGGTGTCACTATTCTTTTTTTTTATTTTATTTTTTTATTTTGATTGGGTGATTTATGACAGCTTAGCTGGAATCAGTGGGAGCCTGCACCTATTGAAGACCTTCTTCAGTCTATGAGGCTGCTTCAACTCATTTTTATGTTAGATTCCTAGTGAAGCCAGCAAATCTGACTTTTCTCTGTTAGCAATGAGATTTGCCAGGGTCAGGGTAGTTGGTGCTCCTCCCACCCAGGTGGTGTCCTTCCTCCTGCAGGAAGCCCTGGGACAGGGGAGGCACAGAGCTGTGTGCAGGTCTCGTGAACCACAGGGCATGCAGCCAGGATCCACATCATCCTTCTCAGCATGTCTTAAACCCACCACACAACTTGCTTCTTGGCACAGGAATGACATTTGCCTCTTTGCATTACATTGGACTGGGTACATTACAGGGATTTAAAACATAATCCATTACTATGATAATATACTAATAGACACCCAGCAGCTGCATCAGCAGACCTCATAAGCAAAGCACCCTTCAGAATGGTACTCTAAATGCTTCTGCTCTGCACCAAGTGCTCATGGTTTTTCTCTTCCCACTCCTCAATGCGTTCCATCACACCATCCCACACCTCTCAGATCACATCCACCCCTCTTGCTCATATCCTGGTTGTAAGGCATTCTACCTTCCTGAAAGCTTATTTTAGAAATCCTGTCATATCCTGCTCACTCTATTTTTTATCCAGTAGAGAAAGACTTGACAATCCAGTTTCTAGTAAAGCAGTGGGGGAGAACATTTGTTTCTTACCACTATATTTATTATGTTCTGTCTGCTGAAGGAGGTAAGAGGAATGAGAAAAAGCAACATTCGCTCCCATTCCCAAGCAATGTCAAACGCTTCTTCTTGGCAGCTGCTAAGCCATCCTCTCCGCTGGATATTAAAAGATCTTGCCCCTTTTCTACTATCTTAGAAACCCTGATGAGGACTTTAAAAGGTGAACATATCTTCCTGCCCTGAAATCAGACATGGTTTCTCACGGTGTTAGCACTAATATGAACCTCAAAGAAACTTTCCTTGTTGTAAAACGAGATCTGTGTTCGGAGGTCTCTCCAGAGGTTGAGCCACTCACCTCCTAACACAAAGCAGGCCTAAGCATGAGGGGTTGTCACTGGAGAAATAGCTTCAAGTGCAAATTTGTTGTTTTTTTTTTTCAGTGCAAATTTGACATATCTCTGCTGACTCTGCTGCAGCAAGGCTGACAATTTACACCAGATGAGGGCCTGCCCTGGAGCCTCTAAAGACAAAATCCAAGAACGTGTCCATGAAACATTTGGCTGCTGTGAGAGTTCTTTGCATGTCTGGTGACAGCATGGTAGTTTAGAGAGTCTGCAAGTCCAAACACAGTAAAACTCCACAAAAAGACATGGACAGCTTTAAAGAATTGGGTCTGCAAGCAAGTAGGAGGGAGAAGTGCGTACTGCATTGGCGTATGGCTGGAGCAATCTGTTTCCCAAAGATGAGGAGCCATGTTCTGCTGCCACAAAATCGGTTTGGCCCAGAGCTGGGCTTGTGCTGTTTCATGAAGTGTAGTACAAGGTGGAGTGCCATCACCCTGGCTTTCCTGCCAGCCTGGAATTTGAGAAGAAAATGCTGCTTTTCTGGCTCAAGTGACCAGAGATGCTTCAATGTTGTGGTGAGTCTTGGTGGCACAATCTGATGAGGTGAGCCAAGTATTTATTTGGTCTCTTTGTCTTCTATCACAGAAAATGTGCAATGCTCTGTTTCTCTGCTCTCCACATAAACTAATAGTAAAAACCTGTTTCCTTGCCTGAAAATCTACTTCTGGCTGGACAACAAATGCTGTGCTCATATGAGGTTATTTTTCTTGACTTCATCCCAATGAAATGTTCTTAGATGCTTTCCTTGCCCACTTCTGGCTTTCTGCACCTTGCAGACATACACATATCCCTTAACTGGGAGTAGCTTACAGTCCAGCATTAGGCTGTGGTGTTCCTTGACTTCTGATTAGTCTTGCATCTCTGACTTGCGCTTTGGGTGATTGCTTCCTATTGTTGCTTCCAATCTACTTGAAAGTAGTTGAGTCCATTGTTTCACTTTAGTGAAGTTTCAGTTGCCTGCAAACTTAGAACCTGAAGTATGACAGTATGTGTTTTCACCTGGAGTAAATTAAGAGAGAAGACTGCTTTTGCTTCTTTGATCAATTTCTTCTGTTTGCTTGGTACAAATTAACAACAATTGTCAAGAAAGAAGAGGACATGAGGAGAAAGAGATCTTTTATGTATTTACTGATCATGAAAGGGAGATTAATTTGAATGTTGAAATTGATTTGACAGCATTTTCATACGAAAAATACAAGACTTGCATTTTTTAGTTATTATCATTATAATTCCTAGGTACTGATAGATGTCTGTTATAACTTTGTGCTCCATCAGTCATTCCTCAATATCTTCTGTTCTAAAAATGTAGGTTTATTCTATTTTAGATTTTCAGAGTGGCTTAGCTACCTTGCAGTGATAAAATGATTTTCATTGTTTTGAACCTGAACATCCTGAACATCCTTCTACTATGAATTCTTATATTATGACCTTTTCCACTGCAGTAAAATAGATCAAAGTGTCTCCACTGCTGTTTGTCTGATCTTATTTAAATCTCTGTTGTTTTTTGTTTTGTTTTTAATTCTATGTTTAAGTACAAATTAACATAGAACCCAGGAAGATATTTAAATCAAACTAATCAAGGGCTCCCTATTTACTCTTCATGAGGTCAGAAAATCTTGCTATTTTTGTTCTGTATTAAGGAAACTCAGTGGCCTTTGGTGTTGTGGTACTTCTCTGAGGCAGAAAAGATATCTATCACAAAGAGCATAGTGCTTCGTGGATTAAAACCATTGATTAAATAAATTGTCTACTAGATAAAGATCATCAGTTTTTTCTAAAAGTATAATCATTTAATGTCTTTTTAAAAAAATCTTAACATTATAAATGCTATGAAACATGCAGATAGTAACGTAGGCTCAGTTTTTCAAAGGTCACAGTGTAAGAGGCATTCAAGATAAATTAATTAATGTTTTATCCAGCTGCCTGATAGCTTTTCTCTCACTTAGGCTCCCAACCACAGCAACAACGAGTGGGGAATGGCAGCTTTCCAAGCACTGACTAGAAGCAGCTAAAGTACACAGCAGCGATGTTAGATTTCTCTTGCTCAAGTACTAGAAAACTTCATAAAGGATGCATTCATTCCACTAAACCACAGTTTATAGTCATTTGCCTGTCAAAATCTGTTGCATCTCTCACTTGAGTAAATTAAGAAAGTGCAGCAAATAATCCAAGTGAAAGAAATGGTTCTAAGAATTGCTAAGGTAACTTTTCAGGGTAATTTTATGTTGCTTTAAAAAATAAATAAATCTCAAAACAGGAACACAAAGGAATGAGAAGACCTATCATCTCAGTCATTACTGAATATTCACAGCAACAGAACTGCTACTTGATAATTTTCTTGTACTCCTCTGGGCTTAAGCTTTCTTTTCTGTCCCATTTTGAAGCACACATAATGTTTCTCTCAGAAAGCGCTTAGAACTCTGCCAGACTTCAGCCCATTAGGCAGAAATTCTCTGTGCCAGGACTCTGCCTCAGGTTGAATTTATTTTGAAGGTTTCAGCTAAAATGGGTTGGTGGTTTGTTTGAACAAGCTTATTGAAAATATAACTCAGTCAGGAGGCAAAGTAATGATCCAACTCTCTCCTCTCCTTGTCCACAAAGGTTGATGAATGGTGAGCAGGAGCTGGCGTAGCCACTTGGAGCACATCTCAATAGCATCCAGCTTTCCCAGGATGGTGCACAGCTAAGCTGCTCCTCCACAAAGATGAAATTAAAGTTACCATTGAGTGTATACTCTGTAAAAATCTATACATCCATATATGTATTTATTTACAGCAAAATACACTTGGAGTCTCACCTGGAAACATGGTTAATTCTAATGTCCACTCTGGAGCAAGATCTGGACGCAGGCCTTATGAAACAGTAGAACACCATAGATTTCTGGATTGGGTAAGCAATAGTTCATGAAAATGCGCAGCTATGGGAGTTGTTAATGTGGAGGAAGAGAGGTTAGAGCAAAAGACCAACATTTGTTAGTGTCTGTCTTGATATGTGGAGAACTAGTCAGAATTTGACAATATAGTAAAAATTGAGTATTTAATTTAATATATTTAATTAATATACATTTATAAAACATTTTGTATTGTGCTCACATTTTGCTTTTATACCTTTCTTAATTAACACATTTTACGAGGAGGTGTAATTTATAAGTAGAATTAACATTTAAAATTTACAGAATTTAAATATTCTGAAACATAACATGAAAGTAACCCATAATTTTGCTTCTATTTTCATTTATACTAGTAAAACAGCAAAGTTCCACTTGTCCGATGTAAAACTAGAAAACGTATCGCTTAGCTGATACCAGACCAATCTAGAGAATGTCAAATGAAAACATACAGTGAAAGAAATCTACAAAATCCTTAGTGGACAAACATAAAAGTAAAAATAAAACATTTGATAATTGTACTGCCATTAAAGGAAAATGTAATCTTATTATTAAATTGTTATAAAGCATTTACAGATTATGTTAATTAGAGATGATGTTAATTACAGAGAAGATGTTAGTAACAGATAATGTTAATTAAATCTCGTTGTTACTTTCTTTTTAATAACAAGTCAGAGTAAGCTACTTAATCATAGAACCATAGAATTGTTTGGGTTGGGAGGCATCTTTAAGATTATCTAGTTCCAAACTTCCTACTATGGGCATAGACATCTCTTCCTAGATCAGGTTGCTCAAAGACCCATCCAGCCTGGCCTTGAATGCTTCCAGGGAGGGGGCATCCATAACTTCACTGGACAACATGATCCAGTGTCTCTTCACCCTCACAGTAAAGAATTTCTTCCTAATATTTAGTCTAAATCTACCCACTTCTGGTTAAAAGACATTTCCCCTTGTCCTGTCATTACATGCCCTTACAAGAAGTCCCTTCATAGTTTTCCTGTAGGCCCCCTTCAGGTACTGGAAGGTCACTGAATGGTCTTCTCTGGAGCCTTCTCTTCTCCAGTCTGAAGAGCCCTAGCTTTATCAGCCTGTCTTTGCAGGAGAGGTGTTCCAGCCCTCAGATCATCTTTGTGGCTCTCCTCTGGATCCTTTCCAACAGCTCCATGTCCTTCTTGTGTTGGGGGCCCCAGAACTGGACGCAGTACTCCAGGTAGGGTCTCAAGAGAGAAGAGTAGAGGGGCAGAATCACCTCCCTCGATCTGCTGGTCATGCTTTTCTTGATGCAACCCAGGATACAGTTGGCCTTCTGGGCTGCAAGCACACATTGATGCTCATGTTCAGTCTTTCACAAACTGACACTTCCAAATCCTTCTCCTCAGAGCTGCTCTCAAGTCATTCTGTATCTAACCTGTATCTGTGCTTGGGATTGTCCTGACCTAGGTGCAGGACCTTGCACTTGGTCTTGTAGAACTTCATGAGTTTAGCGTGGGCCTAATTCTCAAGCTTGTCCATGTCCCTCTGAATGGCATCCCTCCTTTCTAGCATGTCAATTGTATCACTCAGCTTGTTGCTATCAATTTGATTTATGTGAAGCTATGCTAGTCAAACATGACAAATAACATAAGTGATAAACAGAAATAAATGTTCACTATTTAGAAACTATAATCACTGTAGTAAAGCAATATTTTCCTGCTCAAAATACTTGACATTTGACACAAGTATTAACTAGAATATTGTTATTTTGAAAATTCAAAATATGTAAGTAATATAACTCCAGTTATCTTTTACTTAAAGCAAAATGGTAATGTGATTGTCATTTTATGTACACAATTACAAAGTGAAATCATGACATTTCTCTAGATTTCTTCCCTGATAATCTATTTTGTATCTTGTATTTATCCAGTATAAGCTTTCAGCCCGTTAGTTCAGCTGCAAAATCACATAAGAACTAATTGAATTCCAGCACAGTCTCTAACAGGTGCATTTTATAACATGTCAGATCCCATATTTAAATGATTAAAGGACAGGTCTCTACTGGGCTTCCAAGTAATAAACACTTACTTTCAGTGCAGAAAGCATAGAGAGATTATACCAGATGAAACAACCTATGAGTGCTGCTCCAAAAGTAAGTTTTCTATTTTATTATGATGGTCCACGTCAGAGGAGATGGTGGTGGCATGGCAGCAGAGGTGGGATCTTCCTGAAAATATTTGATTACATTTTGTTGCCATCTCTTCCTACTGGTAGAATTTCTGTGAAAAGGAGACCAAAAGCCTTTTTACTTAGATATTATACCTAAAACATGGAAGAATGGCCTGCTAACCAAAATAATTTGTAGCAAAGACAAAAGCAGGTTGCACACAATCTTACAGATTTTTGAAACGCTGTCTCTCGTTGCCTTATGGCTAAACTGATGAGATATATGGAGGATAAAAGTCTGATCAATATACATTTGACCCTCTTATCTCCATGTCTATCGAGTGTACCTTCTTAAAAGTAAAACAGATGTAAATACAAGCTCTTTTACTGTGTTCTAATCTGATCTCAAATACAGAGGTTTGTTCAACACTAAAAAGAAAAAAATAAACAAAGACTATTAATACCCTGTGTATTAATACCCTCTGAAATTATGATGATTTTCCAAGGATTAAGAAAAGTTTGTGGGGAAAAGAATCAATCTTTTAAAGAAAGTATTTTGACCTATTTTCTTGTTTGTCTGCTTACCTGAAAATTTGCACATTTTATGATGATTTCTTATCTGGGCTTTCTTTACTAACAATATTAACCCAGCATCCTCATCACATGTTCAGCTCAGGAAGAGGTATAATTTTCTCCATGAATTGCTTTGCTTACCTAATTCTTTCATTAGTTATTTTTTTCTATCCATTTTGTGATCACTCTGAGTACAAATAATACAACTCTTAATTCCATTTTTTTCCCAATGGAGTTATTCACAAATGCATTTCTGCTAATATGAACTCCGTCTCTGATGTGAAGTAAAAAAAAAAGAAATAGCTTAGAGCTGGCTCTGATTTAGGACTTTGCCAATTAAATCTGGAGTCTCCTTCTGTGGAAATATTCAAGACCCATCTGGATGCCTGTGTGACCTATTGTAGTGTACCTGTGTTTGCACGCGTTTGGACTTGATCTTTTGAGATTTCTTCCAACCTCTGCAATTCTGTGATTCTGTGATCCCACAAGGTTGCTGAAAATCCCAGGTATTTTATCCTAATGCACCTGCTGATGACATTCTGGCCATCTTCAGATCCATAACATGGTCAGTTCCATCACAGCCATAGCCATGCTCACTGCTTTTGCACTTTCAGTTTCACACTACTAACTAGATATTTATCTTGGTATTGAGATTTTTATCAATGTTTCTTCTCTGAATTTAGTAGGTTCCACCTGTGTACTTCATGAAAGCATCTGTAGCTTGAGGTTTAAAAATTTCTGATATGTGAGCAGTGCAACCCAGACTGTTACCTAATACTATATAATGAGAGGTACTGTCTCAAAATACCAAACGGGTTATGTGGCATACATATCCACAACTGTAACTCACTGTGCTAAAGTGTCCTGGCAGAGTTATTTTCCTACATCCCTCACAGAACAGTGATCTGATGTTCACATTTGTCTCTTACAACCTTCAGGACAGGCATTTGCTTTGCTGAAAGGAAAGTAGGACCTAATATTCTTCCACAGAGCCATAGACTTCTACAAAGCGTTTTGCTATGTGGCTCACTAAAGCTATTTCAAAGTCCTATTTGTCCTTCAATAAGAATAATTATTCTTCATCCTGTGTCCCACTCTGATGGTTACTATCCAGCTTTTTCTCCACTGTCTGCCATCTTGTTTCATCCCATGTCTTAAAAAAGAGTATGTACCTAATCAAGTCAGTATTTTCAATGAGTTATAAATCACAAACACATACTATAATAAGAAAAAATTTTATGTATTAAGAAAAAAGAATATTCCAGTCATTGCTGGGCTGATAAAATTCTAGAAAAGTGCACAGAAATGCACTCTATATGAATTTTTATATTTCCTGACCCTGCAGTATGTCATGAAGCCTCCTTGTATGCCAGATTTTTGGTGTGACTCATACACTGAACTTCTACAGTCTTTCTGGTTTGCAATAAGAACCACATATTTTACAGGGGGAAAAAAAAAGAAATGAAAAGAAACAACTCAAATACTTCTCTCCACATTAACAGTACAGTACACAATGAGGGCCTTTGAAGAAAAAGAAAGATTTTTTTCCTCATTGGATTTTTGGGGTTTTGATACAGTAGTTAGAATATTAAATAATGAAGGCTATGTTTGATGCTGCCAGAAATTTAAGAACCTCCTAATTTTTTTATACTGGAAAAATCAGCTTTTTTTTGCATGAAAGAATGAGGAAATCCATATTTCTTTGTCAATCAAGAGAGCCTTTTTACTTTTTCCCTCTCCCCTGCTACCTCCTTTGAGGTTCTTCCAGCCAGTTTGCTGTTATTCTTTACACAAAATGGCATAAAATGTAACATTCAAAGACAGGAAGCAGCAAAAGATAAATTGGTGAAAATAAAGCCTGCTACTGGAGAATGTTCTTTCAAAGTTTCTGCAAAGCTGTAAAGTCTACTTTTCTCTAGTGATGCTAGGTTGTGAGAAAAACAGTATGAACAAACCTGTCTAGAGATTAATCTTTCTCAAAGCTGTTACATACAAAGGTGTTTTTACATGTCATTCATACTTAAAAATGTAATCCTTTTAGAATCATTATGTTTATGAGAGTAGAATTTTATTAATATTTTATTGCAATTTATATTTATGTGTATTTACAAATAATTAATACATTAATAAATTAAATAATTTAATCATCATAAAATACTTCTAACTTTATTTATGTCCTATGGAAGAAAATATTTTTTTCCACACAAACTCCAATAATCCTTTCTTTTTTTTCTTTCCTCTTTTCTATAGTACAGTATTCTTGTATTTCATTCTGATGTTAATTTATTTCTTTATGAATATTGAAATGGCACTACCACCCTCACACTCTTTGTATACACCCTGTCACTACTAATAACACACATATGGAAGTAACGCTGTGTTCCAGTAGAATTACACTGTCTTTTAAGGAGGATGGTGACACCATTTATGTTGCAAATACATACTGTGGATATGAAGGAACGTTGATGTTAGCCTTGTATTTTTCACAGAAACCAAATTGACAAAAGATTTTCAAATAATCATCATTTGTATTTGCTATTTTGGAGTGTTATTCTTTGGTATTTTTTGTTTGTTTGCTTGTTTGTTTGTTTGAAAAAATAAAGAAGACAAAGACTAAATGTCAACTTCCTTCTCGTGTCAGTTAATGTATCTGTATTTTTACTTTATATTGCATGGTTGGACTGAAGGAAAAGAGCTTGCCTTGTCCAAAGATTTTGTCTCTGTGCTTTGTCTGGTTGCTTTAATTGCATAGTTTGGCAGGCTGTGTTTGCAGGGTCTGCTGCATCTGTGTTTACACACCTCCTGTGATCAGCCGGGGGCTTGAGCCAGGGCCTTTCAGCCCTTTTCAAAACCTGTCCTTGAGGAGTTTAACCAAACCCTGTGCAGCTGAGATCAGTTGCTCCCAGGAGCAGATCCTGCTCAATTTCTACCTTCCACCAAAATTTTAACATAAATATGCAGGCAACCATTTACTGGTCTGGAGATATGAGGGATGAAAAAAGTGTGAATTCAAATGGCTGTTGATAAATTGCTCTATGAGGTCTCCAGTATTAATTTCTGTCAGTAGACAGTAAAATGGCAATGGCTGCTCAATGTTGATCCAAAAACAACACTTCCTACTAGAGGATAGACCACACTACACTGACAGATTGGGATTGGTCTTGCTCAATTGGCTATTGAGTGCTATCTGAAGTTATACAGCTGGTGTTGAACAGGGGTATTGTTCTCACTCCACGTTATGAGGCTAAGCTCCACATAAATAACAAAAAGGGGATCATGGAAAAATATCAGCTCACCAGAGCAGATGGACTTTTGTAGCTTGCCTCTGGCAGGGTTTGTCTTTTGTGAAAGAATTTCCATACGTTTCCTTCTCTTAGTCCTTCTCATCAGTTTCAGCTCTTCGAGTGGGTGACATGACCTATAGATCTGATTTTGTACTTGAGATTGACTTGGAAGCTGACAAATGGAGGCTGCTGGAAGTGTTTCTAAGGTACAAGTGCCAAATTATTTTCATCATTTTCTACTGCCTTTGGATTCTCAGAAAGACACAAAATAAGGTATAGCCTGAGGACAGAAAATAGCTTGATTTGGAAAGCAATGGACAAGCAAAGGCCATTTCCATAGCTAGTGGATGTAGACATAGCTGTCATCCTTCCCAGCACAGATTTGAAATAGAAAACAAGATAGCACAGATAAGATTGTACTATATTCTTGGCCAAGTTTTCTGTAGAGAAAAGAACCACCTTGCAGGCTGACAGAGATGACTAGCAGTGTTCTTAAGATACACTTTATAATATTGAAATGCACACGATTAATGCTATATAATCGCAGTGAGACCTAGTTCATCAAACCACTAAAGTAGAGCTTATCATCAAAGTGCTTATTAAATAGACAGAACTGTGGAAAATAAAAGTGATCAAAAGTTCACTTGATAAGTTAAAGGAAGGCCATTAAACAAACTGTCTATTTACAGCATGATACTTTATCATGGGATCAAGAAGGAATACACTGTCACAATTAAGCCACCTGTACAATAATTAGAGTAAAGTAGCATAATCCATTATTAATGTTTGCAAAAGAAGCCTCCAGACTGAACATGCTAGAAACTGGTGACTACCGAATATGTCATTAACACACATTTCTCATTTGCTGGGTTGTTTAAAGTCCTCTAATAAGGCCCAAAATGTCAGTGAAGCCCTATTAAAATAAATTGCATATTAAAGCAATATGCTGTGAAATAGATCATTATTTCAGACACCCATCCAGACTATGAAAATGGGTGTTTTCTGAAGGTTTCTTCTCTCTAGAATTCCGTAGTCAGTAGTAGGTTGCTAATTATAAAGGATACAAATGACCTTCCCTCTTACTGTAAGAGTTTAGGATTGCTTTGGGAGACTATAAGGGAAAGAAAGAACTTGTGCTAGAGATGGTGAAAATACTGTCAGTCAATCAAACAGATTCACTCTCAACTCTTTCCATGGTGCTGTTCAGTTACTTTTGGTGATGGCCAAAGCTATGTTGTGCAAGTGAAGAAATATAATGTCTGGAAATATTTGGTAAATTAAAGCATCAGATTAATAGTTGCAAAATGCAACTGGCATTCACATGGCTTCTCTTTAATATGCATTTTTTTAACAGATATTCCCATGAGGGCTTTTTTATGTTGCTTCCTGCAACAGTGCCATTTGGCAATTGCTGTTTAAAAAATGTTGTGACACCGTGTGAAAATCTTCCAGTAACATTCTTGGGAGACATAATCTTGTTTCTTTTCCATATACCTCTCCCAGCTTTTTCAGTATTAGAGATACTTTTATGGAAACAAGACTTCAGGGTTGTATTTTCTTGAACATTTTGTCCCAAAGTTAAATCTCTAATTTGAAAATGCAAAGGCCATGGTCACAAATGCAAACGAGATTACTTTGCATGCAAATAACTATGGAAATTGCCTGCATGTGTAATTACATAATTAGCACCTACAATTGCAGTGATTATACAGCTCAGTTGGGCATGCAATTTTTCATATACGGCGAACATGCAACTACATATTTGAGTGATATAGGATTCTCCCTCTGGGTTTAATCTTCTCCTGATGCTTATCGTGCATATAAATTAACTCTCCTTTTGAGAAAAGAATGTGGTGACTGCTTATGTCCTCACACTTATTTCTTACAAAAATTATGAAGTGGTTAAAAATCATATAATGTAAGCCAAACTTGTCATATCTGGTATAATTTGAGTCTTGTGATTTCTGATGAAACCAATTAGTTTTAACTTAGAAAATCAAATAATTACCTTACATAAAATGAAAAACAACAAAAAAAGGAGAAATATAAAAAAAGACACAGAAAGTATACCAATAGGCAATGGGCTTGCTGTGTTTTATATCATGATGTAAGCCAATCTAAAGCTTTGGGAACTTCAGCTAGAAAGCATTTATATGAAGCAGGAATGTCTTTCACAACACCAGTTTTTAAGTAATAAGGTGACAGCAGTGAATTCTATCTCCTGAAAAGATGTATGAGAGTTCCTTGGAAGTTCCCAGTGCTCAAAAGTTCAGTGCTGTATTTTACACAATTGCAAGTGTTGTGCTGGAATGATGAGAAAGAATTCTGCACACAGACTAAATTGTAATAGATATAGAGTTTAATTTTAAGAGAAAACTCCTTTTCTCTCCTGGAAAACAGGAAACGTGGAGCAGCCTCTCACAGCTAAGCTACTTTTCCCTATTGCATTACTTAAGCATAATAACAAGTAAGGATAATAAAGAAACTTTTGTTACAACTCAACTAGGCATAATAGAATATGATTTGGATGTAAGAAACTGAAAGAAGCTTAGTTTGAAGAGATGAGGAAGTCCAGTCTCACAGTCCATTCCTATTTCTGAAAGATAAAGCAGCCAGATACCGTGGCAATTTCTCATTCTTACCATAGATAAAAGTGTGATGTTACCTTTGGATCGAAGTATTAGAGTGAATAAGCTGAGATCTTTAAACCTCCAGCCTGAACTTGTAACTCTGTGGTATATAAATCTGAAAGAAAGTGAAATTAAAAATAGCTATTATGTTCATGATAACAGATAGTTTATTTCTTTATTTCCAGAAATATTAAAAGAAGAAAATAAAGCTTAGATTACTAGTTCTCCAGTTTAATGTTTCAGATTGACATGTAGTTGCATAATTTGTCCAAAAGCCTAGTCCTAACACTGAGATCTTAGTTAAATATTCCTGGCTCCAATTAGACTTCAGAAAGACAGCTTACTGGACTTGGAGAATGACATCATATTCTGCTTACCATGCAAACTTCCTCATAATACCACTCCTGTCAACTCACAGGAGATGCAGGACCATTCC
The DNA here is from genome assembly GCF_019238085.1 of Lagopus leucura. Taxonomy (NCBI): domain Eukaryota; kingdom Metazoa; phylum Chordata; class Aves; order Galliformes; family Phasianidae; genus Lagopus; species Lagopus leucura. The sequence continues at coordinate 21,793,073 of NW_024962334.1, forward strand.
TAAGTTTTGGTGAATCCTGACATTTGTTCTGCAGTACTCAAGGGGAGATAGGAAATGAACAAAGTATCTGCACTACAAAGCAATAGTGTAGGAGAAAATAAGAATGTTCATGTGTAAAACCAATGAGATTTGACTACTGTGCTCCTCTTAATTCCTCCTGGTTAACAAGGCTACATTACTTTTCCTGTAGATATCTGTACACATCTCCAGAGCACCCTTGCTCATTGTGAAATTAACTTGAGAGACAGCACTGAGTGAGCTCTCTTTTGATACAGTTCAGACCAAAACTAATAGTTAAAATACCTGAATTTGGTTTGGTGTCCAGGTGGAGACCACTGATGAGTGATGTTCCACAGGGATCATTAATGGGTCAAATGATATTTAGCATCTTTTTTGGTAGTGTGGACAGACGGATAGAGTGTACCTTCAGCAAGTTTGCTGACATCACCAAGCTGTGTGGCATAGTTGACACACTGGAGGGAAGAGATGTCATCCAGAGGGACATTGAATTGAGAAGTTTGAGAGGTGGGTCTGTGTGACCAATATGTGATTCAGCAAGTGTGCAACTTCTTGTCAAACTTGCAGTACTTAGAGGGAGCCTAGCGGAAAGTTGAGAGGGACTCTTTTTAATGGAGTGTACTGATAGGACAAGGGGTAACAATTTTAAGATAAAAAAGAGTAGATTTAGATTAGATATTAGGAAGAATTTCTTATGAGTATGGTGAGGCACTGGAACAGGTTGCCCTGAGAATCTGTGTATGTTTCTTCCCTGCAAGACCAGGTTGGATGGTGCCATGGACAATCTGTGGTTCTAAGGAATTCTTTTACTACTATTTCAGGACTTAATGTTTAATGGAAGGAAAAGAAAAAAAAAAGAAGAAGAAGAAGAAGAAGAAAAAGCAGGCAAAAATCAATTCTAACATCTTATTGCATGGTCTCTAAGCAAAATATCCAATAGCTTTTGGTATGAATTAATAACAAAGTGTATGGTAAGAAGAAGTTCATTACATTATATCATTCCGAACTCTCTAAACTCCTATCACCCCACAGAATAAATAAAAACTCAGGAGTAATTGCAGTCTTAAGTTCCAGGGATCTTGTTTGATCCAAACAAGAAAACAAGGCTTTGGATGGTATATATGGTTAAAAAATCATCAGATTTGCCACCATTATTAGAGCTGAAAGTTCATTTTCTCCAATGAGATGTTGCAGTCAGTAAGAAAACCATAATGGGCATATTGGCACATATCTCTGCTAACTGCTGTAATTAGGCCAATCACGATAAATTCTTGCCAACTGTTTCTCCACTTAAAAAAAGTCATTACATTGGACCCTCTACTAGCTTTTAAGCTTTTCATCAAGATTAAAGAAGGCTAGACTGGAAACAGACCACTTTGGTTGACAGCAGTTCTGCTTTCAAGGATCTGGAAGGAAAAGAGCCAACTGTGCACCTACAAAAACAGCTGAATGACAAGTTCCCCTTGAACTATTTTACAGATTGCAGTCCTAATGAAAACAACAGGATAGCTAATTTGTGCTGCTTTCTGAGAATACTTGAAAGTATTATTCTACGTAAATGTATTTACATATATGTATATCCATTAAATATAAATATACTCAAAAATCTGTTATCATTTAGTGTCTTCTTTTTCTCCTTAGATTCATAAATTTTAAAAAATGCTTTAGATTAATATTCATGAAATGTAACTACACTTTAACTTGTTCAAATCTATAGAACTTTCTCATTGTTTTACGTACTTTCAACTCTAATTTTGTAGTCTTCAAAACAAAAGCTGAAGCTGAAACCCGCCCTGACAGAGCATCTCTAATCCTACTAGAAGCCTATAATTGAAGATGACTTATGTGCTCAGGACTGTATACATAACACCCTAGGAGTGTGAGGAAAACACACAGATTATAATTATGACCTTCAGATGTATTCTGAGAGCTATTAACTTGTTGTTGGTGGAAGTATTTCATTAAATGTTCCAAGCAGATTGAAACTTCTTGACAAGAATGATATTTATCATAATTAGCATAAAATATATATTTGGTGGTTAATTAAATTATTGCACACTTCGATTTTTCTATAATTTTAGGCTCAGTGAGGAATAAAGAGGTAATTTGTTGTCATGAAGCATATTTGCTTCATTCTAATTCCCATGTTTCTAATGTTTTTATTTTTGTTATTAACTGATGCAGGTCTAAAATTCAGTGATATCTGGAAAATGCATAAAAGAAAAATGTAACTACTCTGATGTGAGTAGATTACAGACTAATCTACATTTCTACAGAAATACTTGTAACTTTTAGTTTTATCATTTTGGGAATACTTTTTCTTGTTTGGATCTACAGCACCTCAATGAATTTTTCCTTCATGGCAAAAGGAGGCGTCAAACATGTTCATCTTTTCCCAAATATTTCTGCATTTCTGCATCCATATTCACTGACTAGCTCCATACCAGATTTTTGGGTTATTCTCTCCCTTTAGCAATTTCATATAAATTCATACACTTAAATGCATATCTTCACATATCTTGATTGATATGGAAATAAATGTAACATGGAGAAGTTTGTGATATACCCATGCCTTTTTGTGTTTTGCAGTATAAAAACCAAACAAATGGAAAGTTAAACAAAAACTCCTTCAGCTCTCCCACAGAACTTTTCCAAACATATCTCAGGGGAAGAGCTTCAGTTTTCCAGTCTTCCTTCCTGTACTGCCTGCTTACAATCCAACTTTCTTCATTAACTCAGAAAGTTATCTTTCTTTTCAGCTATTCATACTTTTGGTGGTGAATACAGTTTATGTTACTTCATTACTAAAACTATACAGAATTTGACAATCTGTATTGCTATGCGGATATTATTCTCCACTTATGTTAGCCTGAACTTTGACAATTGAAGTCCTATTGTCTTATCTATGCAATGTCTCTGCACTTGTTCCCAGGAAATACAGGTACCTTTCTGCTGAGTTAAGAGGCAGGAGTGTGAAAAAGAGAGAGCTCCTGAAGGTTTCTTGTGCATATGCCCATGGAATGTAGTGTGTGTAGTCACTTGCTAATCAATACCTCTGATTCAGCACTGCTTTGCTGAATCTTCCTACTAGTCTTCCTACTATTATCTGATGTCTTGAAGTGATGATACTAGGTGATGACAGAATCATTTCAGGTATTTATTAATGAAAAAAATCAATAATTGAAATAGGGCAGAAATCTGAAAATGCATAAAAGTCAAAAGGCAACTCCTCTCTGCAACATTTCCCACCTCAGAAAAACACACAAAAAATGGTTAATGCGCCTTTTCTAACTCCAGGTTTTCAAGCCAGTCTCAAGATCTCTGAAAGTTTCAGTGTAACACTACAATGCATAATCTTCTGGAAGAATAATCTGTGCATCAGTGTTTCTGATACTTCCCTGGGGCTCTTCACAGACACTGGCCATGCAAAGGTTTAATGTGGTCATTTTGCAAGTGACACTTTCTTTCTTATCCATCTATTGTCTGCTTTCCCTCTACTTTTCAATTAGCAAACATCACCTGATGTGTAAAGAGCAGGTTACACTGAGAAAAACAAACTAAAACAGAAGGAAATAAAAAGACCCTACAAAATATTTATCAGTTTGGATCTTTCATTTCTCTTTTAAAAATGTGCCGGGTTTTCCCATGATTTTCTGAATCTGTAGTACAACATTTTTTATTGCAAAAAAAAAAAATCAATGTGATTTTTGAAATAGGGCTGCTATCTTTAATCCTCTACCAGTGATTGAATCATCTTTAAAATGATTGTTAGGTGTTGAGTGTTTTGTTTTTATTTTTGTATTAAGAATAAGTGTGAACGGAACAAACTCATGAGGTTCTTTATTTTCCTTTTAACATCTATGCAACTATGAAATTAAAAGAAAGACAGAAAAAAAAAAAAAAAAAAGAGAGAGAAAGAAAGAAAGAAAGAAAACAAGAGGAAGGAAGGAGCAGCCCGGTAAATAATTTGAATGTCATTGTGCTTTGTCCCTGCAGGCGGCCTGTGATGGAGCCTGTCCAGCCCCCGCTCCCACTCCCTCTGCTTGAATTTCTGCCCCCAGAGCCACTGGGCATGGACGTGTGTCTCCACTTATCTCACCGCAGAGTGGAGGCTGAAATGCCTGAGAGACAAAAGGAAAAAGTCTTGGCAGATTGCTAACATATCAAGTGTTAATGAATACAGTTCTCTAATTAGAAATGTCTGCAAGAGCTGAGTAACAGGATCCTTTGAAAATGTGACAGTTTTTAATTTCTTTTGTTAGTACAGTTTATATTTTTCTGAGTAAGAGCTTTTATCAAACTGGCATCAGACTTTAGGAATGACAATAATACTTGAAATACAAATAGAGTTTCTTTTGAAATCACGAGCTAAGTTATTATTTTATTGAAATGCTGAGTTTCTGGACTTTATTAAATAAATGGATATAATTTAAGAACCTTTATTTTCCTCCCTGTTTTCTTTTGCTGTTAAAGAAAAGAAAAGAAAAGAAAAGAAAAGAAAAGAAAAGAAAAGAAA